>NC_056725.1:370061670-370091670 GCF_019279795.1 Protopterus annectens | reverse complement strand
TTTAACATAGCGAGTGTTTAAAAGCAACGGAGAAAGCAAGATCTCCGTTGCTTTTAGTGTCGCTATGTTAAATGAGTTTAACATAGAGACAGTTTTAAAATAAACGGAGATGTCCGTTGCTTATTTTAAAACTGTCTCGCTATGTTAAACTCATTTAACATAGCGAGACATAAAAAGCAACGGAGATCTTGCTTTCTCCGCTGCCAACTCTGATGTACTGCGCGGTAGCCGGTACATCAGAACTGCCGGATGCCAGACATCTGCAGAAGGGCAGTAAACAGGCATTATACTATGCCATTATTTAAGAAAAGTAACAGTTTCTTTTCTTAAATAATGTCATGGTATAATAGCAATAACCACTTCTGGGTGGTAATGCTAAATTTACCCACGGTTGGCTTTGTTTGGTCCTCGGCTCCTCGGGACCAAACCACGCCAACCGTGGGTAAATTTAGCATTACCCACACCCAGGCGTGGGTTATTGCTATATTGATGTTTATTGCAGCTGTACCAAATGATTTAAACAACTTGTAAATTAACTAACTTGGAGCTTTTCTCCCCGGGCCTCCGCTGAAAATGGACCTGCGTCCAGTCGGACTCTCCCAGTTAACAAATGTAAAATAAAATAAATAAAAAAATAAATAAATAAAAGTCCTTAACACTGTTAAATATATACTTGGGTCAGCAAAGCACAGCTACAATGTGCTCAGTCTGTAAATACTAAAAGACTATAACATATAGTGCTAATTAAAGAGAAACTGCAGCAGTTGCTACACAGCTAAATAGTACTATTTGTGTTAATTATGGCAATATTACTCCTTCTTGAGGAAGATTGACACCACTGCCAATCTATCTGCAGACTAGTGATCCACTGTGGCAACCCCTAATGGGATAAGCTGAAAGACTTTGCTTTTTTTTACTGAACAAAATGAAAGATGAATTACCTTACAAAGCATATAGGTGCCCAAAGTATTCTTCACTCACACAATCATGCTATCATGCTAGATGTGCAAAGCATGTCTTTCTGTCCTCACATTGACACTCTACACTTGTGCCTGCTTGGGATGGGCATCTTTTTAATGTGAGCTATAACAGCTCTAATAGCTCACGCTCTAGGAGATTGAATCTTACAGACTCTTAGTTATGTCATAATGATGTTATTATATCCAAAGTATGCTCAACTGTAAAAAAAAAAACAAAAAAAAAAACTCTTATATCATTTTATCTTGTCAATGCTATCATTTTATATTGTATGCTAACTATGCTCACCTGTCTTGAGCTCCTGTATAACTTATCTTGTAAATGTGTATCCATTGTACTTTCTGTTATTGGATGTTTTCTTCCTGGGCCTCCACTGAAACTGGACCTGTGTCCAGTTGGACCTTCCCGGTAAATAAATGTAAAATAAATAAATAAATAAATAAACTAGACCAACAAGAAACCAAAAACAATAAAAAGCTGGTGTTCCCCATATCTTTAAAAAGATGTGACAGAGTGCCCAAAATAAAATAAAATAAGTGCTTCCTTAGGATCTTTAAGAGAAAAGAAGGAAAGGCACGAATTAATGGAATGCCTTGTTCCCTGAATCTCAGTATCACAGTTCCTCAATAGAATAGAAGTGAGGGACCCATCAAACTAGTACCAACTTCTGCAGAAAAGCAGGAAACAAGCTCAAAGAATGAATGGGTCCTAAGGCAACATAGTGTAGCGACAGGCAGTGAAGTTGCTTACATCTGGGCATGCATGTGTGTGAGTACATCTGTATGTGTACATGTGTGTGTGTGTGTGTGTGTATGTGTGTGTGTGTGTGTGTGTGTGTGTGTGTGTGTGTGTACATTTGTATGTGTGCATGTGCGTTTGTGTGTGTGTGTGTGTGTGTGTGTGTGTGTGTGTCTATGTCACTTCAGTAAAGACCTGTGTAGAATGTACTGCATTATGTGGCCCAAGCCCTACAAGGGGTAAATGTACATATTTATTCCTCTACCTCTCATGTAAGCCACAGTAACTGATAAGGAATTTCCTGACAAAACGGAGACCATCTTCCCAGGATGCAGTAGCATGCTGCGCCATTTGTGCTAGTGGAAACAAATGAGTCAGCTGGAGGTCAAGAGGTCTAGATGGTTAGTCTCTCAGTGACCAGAATGTCCTTTCTTATTTTTTATATTCCTCCTTTGTGTAACTTTTATAACTACTCTCCTGCAGACATTTGCTTCCTCTGCAGAAAGCAAAGCTTTCCTTCCAAACCCTTCGCAGTATCAACTGGAAAAAATTAGAGGAGATCTGATCGGGAACTGAGCCCCACCCATGCTGCTTCACTAGTAACCACCCATTGCTCTGTGAAGGTTCGATTTATTAATACTCTCTCTGTGTATTTGTGTACATTGTTGTGCAGGTGTTGCTGGAAAACATGTTTCACTGCATCCTTTTTAAATACTAGTGAGCCATTCTTGGATACGACTATTTATTTTATTTTGTTTTTACTCTGATTCTGTGGGGAATGAAGTAACATATTTTTAGGAGAGTGAAAGGTTCCTGGAAGCTCTGTTTCACTGCATTCTTTTTAAGGAATAGTGAGACACACTTGAAAACAACTGCTTTTTTATCTTCTTTTAATGATTCCTTTCTATTTTCTTCCTACATTTTGAAATGGGAAGGGTTTCACTTAGTGTAGGACTATTGCAACAGTTTATTTCTAAGGGATTATTCAGTAACTAATCTAAGTAACTATGTTTATTGCTTTACTTTATTACTGTTTAGACATAGGTTAATGTGTAATAATTTAGAATTTTGTTTAAAAAATTAGTCTTGCTTAAACCTTTAGACTGTATTATTTGGGAGGTTTATTGTGTTGGTAATAGTACCTAACAACAACAGTATATGTGATATTTTGTGACATTGCTTATAAAGCTTGACTTTATGCTACATCTGTTCTTTTACTATCTGTTTATTAAATTCATAAGCCCACATGGACTTGATAAAATTTAAACACCTCAACATGTGTTTGAGTTGTGGTGCATTGTTGAAAAATATAAACTTACAACAATTGTGTGTTAACTTTACTAAGGTAAATGATTCAAGTCTGATATTAAACAATAAATTGATTGATAAAATAACTGAGTGTGAGTATAGTAATGGAGTTGGTCTAGGGTCTATTGTAGACTCTGTGTCCAATTAGAAACCATATCTGTGTAATTTGGCAGAGAAAGGTCATGCAACTTTGGATAGCATTGCAAATAATAACTTTCTACCCAAGAAAAAAATAAATTAAATAAACAACAGTTTTAGGGCAAGAGGAATTAGGAAAAATGGCTATAAGGTCATAACAACTGTTAGGTGAGAACCACCTTGAGAATGATATAGATATTTTTCAAGCAATGACCCATCAGGACATAATTCTACTCATTCATCCGAGGTAGCATAGAAGTGACATAGTAATGATCAAGAGTGCAGGCATCTGTCTGTCTGCAGTAGTAGTAGTAAACAAGAACAAAGCGATTACTCAGAAGTATGATAATCATGCTGGCCATTCTTTAGTCATTAATAATCGTGCTATAAATAACTTAGATGTGAATCCTATAGAAACTATGGATAATCATCCTGAATCAAACAATAACCTTCATTTTCCATTTAGACTTATAAAGGATCCACAGAGAAACAAGGGAATAAGACAGAACAATGATTCAAGTGATGAGATGGAACAGGTTGTAGGAAGAAAAAGAAGTACATTGCTAAACACAGGTGGAGTACAGAACTGTAATCAGTGCCCCAGTAAAATAGATTCAGCATTGAATCTAGGCATTAACAATGCGGCATGTGATTAGTGCCTGAAAAAGACAGATGTGCACTCTTAAGTTAAGGAAACTTCTAATGTTTGGACATAAGCACCACTTAGCCTGGGAATGATCTGTTACCAATTAACAATGGTATAAAAAGTTTTTATGAAATTGTAGCAGAACATCAGCTATAGGATGCCAAGAAGTGTCAAGGGAAAATAAATTAAAAAGAATGACACTAGGTGTTCATTGAGGCCATAGTTTGGAAATTAAAACCAGATAAGTGGATGTGATATAGGTTCTATGATATCTACTGACACTTCTTTGGATGCAGCTGAAATTGTATTAATAGGTGACTCTTTACTAAAACTAGATGTTAACTTGATCACTGCTTTGAATAAAGAGCGCATAACAGTTTCCTAATTATGTGGATTAAAGTTGTGGCTCCTTTATAAGTCTAATTGCAGAATTAAAGTTATTGTTTGATCCAGGCTGATTATCCATAATTTCTATAAGATTCATATCTAAGGTAAACAGATTATAAAGAGCTACTATGGAGAGAATTGATTATCTGAATGTCGATTATCCAGTCAATTATCAGAACCGGCCTTTCATAGCTTTCGGGTAGGAAAAATCATAAAGCCTGAATATATAAACATTATATGTATTCACCTGAGCATGTTTTTTGAGCTTGTAGCCAGTTCATGTGTGAAAAATATTCTTTATTGTTCTGAATGGTTGAACAGTGTATTCCTGTGTGCAAAAAAAAAAAAAAAAAAGATTTTAGACGTTTTTTTATGCTGTTCATTGTGTGTTTGATTATCCAAACAGTTTGATTATTCAAACTACCCTAGGTCCCAATTAGATCAGATAATCAACTCTCTATTGTACCAAGGTTACTTAAGATAAAAACAGTGTGTAATAAAATCATCATTCAGAGTGGAAGAAATGGTCTATTCTGTACTCTTTTGAACATGATGAAAAATGCAGTGCTTGAGATAATTGAACAACCAGAAACATTAAGTAATGAGTTTGTGCTCTGTGAGATTATTCGTTCTCTGTATTGGTCAGATTACGAATGGACAAATAGAATTAATCAAGAGCATTCAAATTCCCTCTCACCATTTTTTCATTTTGTACTCATCTATAATAGATAAATCTGAGACGTGGATTACAAAATGTAATTATGGAGTTATTGATTATCCTCAAGTACAAGAAAATTTGTTATCAATAAATTGGAGAGCCTGAGTTGTTAAAGATAATAGAGGGTACAATTGTCTGCATAGAATTTTATATAACAGTGTTGTAAAAACAACTCAGTATAAGTCAGCTAATCATAATAAAAAATTCCCTGTATGGTGGAATTCTATATTTACAAAAAATATGTAACAGGAAAAAGGGGCACTACACACGTATCATAAATCCTAGCCACTATAACAAGGGAAAGTTAAAGTTGCAGTGCAAGAAATTATCTTCCACAATAAAATCTCAGAAAACAAAATATGAAAACATGTTGGCGAATAATAGTACAAATGCAAAACAATTTTATAAATACATAAATCACTTTAAAATAATGCTGACCAAATTAGTATGATTTCAAAAGATGGTGTACTTATCAAATATCAAGAAAAGATGAAAAACACATCTTCATTACTCACTGTATTTGATTTTTACCATCATAGGTTTATAAATGGTCAGCTGACACTTAGCAACTTCTCTAGATTTTATGATCACATAACTGAGGCCAGGGATATTGGTTTATGAACAGGTATCATGTATTTAGATCTAACCAAAGCCGTTCATCTGCTATAATTTGACTTTATTGTCAAAGCCTTACAAGACCTAGAGGTAAACACTTATCTGATTAGGTTGATAAGTAGATGGCTTAGGGATAGGAGACAGTCTGCAATTATTCAAGACAAAAAATCTGCCCCAGCACATGTTAAATCAGGAATGCCCCAGAATTCGGTATTAGAACCACTCCTACTTAATGTTATATTTGCTTCTTTTCCCAGTAATGAAGATTGTTGGCTATGTAACTATGCAGACAAATGCAAAGTCAGATGCTTGGCAAATAATAATAATGATTTTCATATTATAAATGAATAAATCTTACACATTAGTAAGGGGGCCAGGACAATTGTTTTTTTTCATTTAGTGAAAAAAATGCAGTAGAACGTGTTTTGGAAAGCCTGTTATAATCAAATTAATCAAATTGTCTTCAGTCACTTTATCAGAGGCAAACCTCTTTAGGTACCTTGGAATCATGACTGACTCATCTTTTTCCTGCGAATTGTCTCATACAAGCAATATGTAAAAATGCTTTGTGACAAATGGGCATGGTTCCAAAAAAATTTTTTAAATTACAAGGGATTCCTCTGTAAAACTATAAAATTTGAATTAAGTCAATTCTGGAGTATAACAACAGTTTTTGTATATATAATATTGGACAATTAAAATGTATAGAAGTCATACAAAGAAAATTTACCAAATGACTACCTGCTATAAAGTATTTGTCCTGCAAAGACAGGTGTGGACAGCTAGGCCTATCTAATTTGCATTATAGATATATTAGAAGCAAATTTATGCTCGCTTATAAAGTGTTCACTGACTCATTTCTTCTGTCATCTCTTGGTCTTGACGTGTATAAAAACATAAAGACTCACAAACATCAGAATTTAAAATTCTGTTTGAACTATGCCATAAAAATGTTACAGCTGGTTATATAACTCATAAAGTAGGGTAATTAATCAGGCCCCACCAGCTTTGCCAATATCCCATTACTTGGCTGTCACTCCCAGTCAGCATTAACACTGTCCAAACCTCTTAAGTGCATATATGATTTTCTTCTTTACTTTTATGATTATCACAGATTTGAATTTCATTTAAAACTTTTTTGACAAATTTTACAGTGAAAACACTGACAGACATTCTCTAAACAAAAGACTCGTATTGAAGACTAAACTGAGAAACTTTCATTGAAACTCAGATTTAGAGAAAATGCATGTGCCCACCCATTAAACTACAAGAAATGTTCCTGAGATTCATACTCAAACAACATATAGTGAAGTACTAATTAGTTAGCATCTATGTGAAGGGTATAGAAATTCAAAAGACAAATGTATAACACATTTTCTAACAGCCTGGGATAGTTCAGTGGACATAAGTGTCCCTTTTCAGGAGCAGCCCAGGAGTCCTGTCTGGTAAAGTAACTTGGCAGAGTCACGCAGAAGACAAATGAGCTTTACTCATCTGCTCTAAGTACTAAACAAACTGTTGAAGACTAAACAGTGCATTTCACACCTGTATGCCTGCAAAAAAAAAAAAAAGCTAAATTAAAAACTATTTCTTAACTGAAATATTAACCTTAAACTCATAGACTTCATGCTGTACAATTTATCCACAGCTAAATAATAAACACAATGTCAGCATAAACCAGGGATCATATCCAAAGAGCATATGATAATGTTTACTACAATCAATTTCCTTATTTTATACCATAACAACCCTGTTTCATAGGTAGTTATTAAGTTTGCATTCCATTGATTCCAGGTATCCATTGAGGAGCCTAGCCCAAATTTCCAGTTGCCTCAAAGCACTGTCTGGTTAAATGACTTGCTGAAGGACAGGGCATAAATATGAGGCAAAGTCAAAGATGTTCTGTAAAACTGAAGACATATAAGTGCAAATTACTCTAAATCACTCAAAATGTTAACAGAATAAAAGTTTTGCATCAACATGTTATTTTGTGAATCACAATAACTGTGAAACTTTAATGAGTGACATTGATTCATTGTAATCCATAGTGATTTACCAAATAAAAAATAGTTAATAGAGGTCTGACACAAAATTAAAAGGGGTCTGGGAGCTGGATTAATGCTCTTGCCTCCTGTAGGTAAGGTACAGGGTTTGACTCTGAGAAAGTCACTTAAATTAGTGGGGCATTACAGACACACACACTTGACTTGGCTAGCAAACAGTTCATAAGTTCATAGGTGTTTATTAGGCTAATGACCACAAAGGTCTTTTTAAGCCTAGCTATGCATCCCAAATCTCTGACAAGTTCTGATACCCTTGATAAGTGTAAGCATGAGCCTGGGAGATGAACCATTTACAGTTTACCTTTGTCCATTAGAGACATAGGTGCCAAACAAGGGATGAATTTCCTGTTTCCCATATAATTGTCCAAGTTGCACTTGAATTGGGTTAGGGAGGAACTTTGCTTCACATGAATGGGGAGTCTGTTCCACAGACGGGGTAGTCTCTGGGATACATACCTATCTCTACAGTAGGTCCTGTTTATATCACAATCAAGGTTTTAAGTCTTTAGAATGGGTAATTCTGTTGCTGTTTGTTTTGTGGATATGCAGGAGGTCCATCAGAGTGACGTCTGACAATTCCCTGTACGCCAGGCATAGATCTCACCTCAAAAACCTGTAGGAGACAGAATACAGGGATAGGGACTTGAGGTGGTCCGCATAGCATATTTTACTTACACCTTGTATTCTTTTACTGAGGAACCTCTGTAGATGTCCCAGTTGTTGGATATGTCTGGTTAGGTACTTACCAAAGGGGGCATTGTACTCAATGATAGGTCTGATGAATTCTGAATACAGTGGAACAATGATTTCCCTGGACATAAATGCCATACCTTTGTTTATAAGTTGCAAAATATAGAATGAGTTCCTTACTACTGTAGACATGTGATGGTCAAAGGCTAGATTACTATCTATGATTGTCCCTAAGTCCCTGACTACTGTGTTCACTTTAAGGTGTGTGTTGTCAGTAAGATAGTTATCAGGGATGGATGACTTCCCAAAGCATACTATTATGCATTTCTTGGCATTTAGTTTTAGTCCATGGCTCTGACACCAGTTGTTTGTCTATGTCAGCCCCTCCTGGAGAACATCTCCTGGAAGTCTATAAGCCCAAGAAACAGGTTGGCAAACTGCTATATAATTACTCAGTTGCTAACTCCTGGAATAAACTCTCCCCAGACATAAGAGCTACCAATTTCTGTTTAAAAAAAAATGCTAAAAGATTACACGCTCAAGTCATGGTCTTGTCCATCCCCCACTCCAACTTGACCTTGCCACTCCTCCTCTACTCTTTCTACCCTTATCTCTGTTAATACTTTGTTAGGGCAACTCTGCCACAATATCATTTCTTCTTTCCGATAGTCTACTTAAATATCTAAAAACTGTATGATGCCAAATGTTAAAACATTGCATATTTTAATCCTGTTATTATTGCCAGTTGGTAACTACACTACAATTGTCTATGGTGTATGTAACTATTGTAGGTGTTTGTTTAGAAGTCTGTTATCTGTTGTTATTCCATAAGAGTTCTTTATTGTTAGTGTTTGCTACATTCTAAATTTGTATGTGTTTTGATTTTATTCTATGTATTCGGAGCTCTTCTCCTTGAGTCTCTGCTGAAAAAAGGTTCCTCGCCCAGTCAGACTAACCCAGTTAACAAATGTCAAATAAATAAATAAATACATACATTTGTGTCAGTGTGAGATCCAGTGACAGCTTCTAATTTGCAATCATCTGCAAATTTAGTCAGCCAGAGACCACTGACATTAGCCTTATCTTCTGAGAAGTAAATGCTAAAAAGGAGTGGTCCAAGGACTGATCCCTGAGGGACTCCACTTGTGACTGGCCTCTTTGTAGAGGTGGACTTCTCAATTCTAACTTCCTGGGTCCTGTCTGCGAGCCAGTTGGCTATCTGCTGGGTGACATATGGGTTTGTACCAAACCTCTTGAGTTTGTCAACAATGCCTGTGTGGGGTATTGTGTCAAATGCCTTGGCCAGGTCAAAGTAGGCAGTGTAAATGATTTTGCCCTCATTCATTGCTTTGGTGATCTTTTCAAAGAAGTCCACCAGGTTGAGTAAGCATGATCTACCCTTGACAAAACCAAACTGGGTTGGGTCCAGTGTCTGGAGGTTTACTATATCTCTATTGATCATCTCCATGATAATTCTTTCCATGGCTTTACATATAAGACTAGTGAGACTTATGGGTTTGCAGATGGCCCACCTTTGTGCAGAGGGATGACTGTTGCCTTTCTCTATTCATGAGTCATGAAGCCTGTTTGGAGGCTACAGTCAAATAGTAATTCCAGAGCCCCTAATAGGTCATGTTTCATGCTATTTAGAAGGCATCCTGGGATATTGTCTGGACCCATTGATGCAGTGTTCTTGGTCTTAAAGAAAGCATAAAGGACCTGTTCCCTAGTGATAGTAGAGGGAGTTATATTTGATGATATTTCCTGAGGGAAGACTGAGGGGGAGAGAGAGGTAAAGTTGGAGATTAATTTATCAGCCAGGAGGTTTGCTATATCTTCTGGCTCAGTATAGGTTGGTCCATTTAAAATGAGCTCTGAACACAATTGTGTATTGTCTTTGAGGTTGCGGACATAGCTAAAGAATGCTTTGTAGTTGTCCTTGGCCTGGGAGGGCACGTTACCTCAAATTTAGCTTTGGTATTTATCCTCTGAGTTATTTGTTTAGTTTGATGAAAGTGCTTTTATCCTGCTGGGTGCTGCACTTCCTAATTTTTGCCATAATTTTCTTCCTCCTGTTATACAGCCGATTGATTTTGTGATTCCACCAGGGTGGCTTGTTTTTTGAGTTAGTTCTTTACTTCTTCCTGGTGGGTACATCTGCCTCTATGCAGCTATTAACATGCTTGTACAGGGTTTCTGTGAACAGTTCTGCATAGGCATCAATGTTCTCAGGGTTTATGGGTCTTAAAATTTTGCCAGGTTCTCACTTAATAGCAGGGGTTGGCCTTAGAATAGTTCCTGAATATTCCAGGTTTACCTGGGGGTTCAGATTTTATTTTAACTTCAAAAGAGACCATTTTGCGGTCTGACCTTACCAGGGAAGGCATTACAGTAGGGGGTATGCAGCAGTCTCCCATATTAGTGAGGACCAGATCCAGTATAGCTGCTCCCATGGTTGGTGTATTGACCATCTGGTCCAGGGAGATTGTGTTTACAAAATCCAGGAATGTCTGTGCATATACGTTTGGTGTTGTATAGGACTCCCAGTTAATAGTGGGGTAATTAAAGTCACCCATGAATATGGTATTAGGTTGGATGGTTAGTGTTTCTAATAAGTTTAAATACATGGTATGGGTTTCCTAGGTCATAGAGGGAGACCTATAGCTTGCAAGGAAATGGTATTGGATTTTACCTATGGTGATTTGAACATGGAGCAGCTCAAGTGCATTGTCCTGTTTGACCAGCCTTGAAGTATATTTATTTTTGATGTAAATAGAGATACCTCCACCTTTAGTCCCTGCCTGTGAAGTAGCTGGCCTAAATGTGTGGAAGGCATTATAACCTATCACTGTTGGTGTGCTATCTGCAGCTTTAAACCATGTCTCAGTGACCACACAGATATCAGCATTCTCTAGGGTAAGGAGAGCTTCTAGGGAGTGGAGTTTATTGTTTAAACTCCTAGCACTGAGCAGTAACACCTTTAGATTTTTTTTGGTTTTGATTTGCTATGTTGGAAGTACTTTCAGTTTGGCATTGCCTAGAAAAAGGCACTATGGGGAAGACAATGTTTTAGCTAATATTTAAAAGCCTAGAGGGGAGAGGTGCAGACCATCCCTGGCAAAGCAGCGTGGTCTGTTGACCATCTCCTTCCATGCTGACAAATATTGCACCCCCTTAGAATGGCAACAGAAACTAAGACAATTATTACAGTCAATTATCTTTGTTTGTGTTGTGGCATCATCCCTGAAGAAGGTAAAATGCTGCTCAATGCTAGGCTCATACCAGCCTGAGATAAATATTCTGAGAGTTCCATGATGTCTATCTTCATATAGTCTAGGGAGGTACATCTCAGGTCATTTACTCCTACATGGACTATGACTGAGTCATATTGATAATTGTGGTCCAATGACCTAAGTGCATGTGTAATGTGGCAGATCCTAGCTCCTGATGAGCAACTGACCGTAACTTTCTCCTTACTCAGCCTGGTGAGAGGGATATCAGTGTGTCTCATGATGGAGTCTCCAATGACTAGAATATTGGATTGTGTGGTGCCTTGCCTGATAAGCAACTGACTGTAACTTTTACATTACTCAGCCTGGTGAGAGGGACATCAGTGTGTCTCACAATGGAGTCTCCAATGACTAGAATGTTGGATTCTGTGGTGACTTGCCTTATGGGCTTAGAGGTAGAAATTCCATGAGATGTAGCTCTATGTGTTGATGTGGGTGTTGTTTTGAAATAGAGCATTTGGGGCTGCTGAGGGTATTTGTTATGTGTTCTTCATCTAGGAGGCTTTGTGGTTTGGGAAGGTTACATGTATGTGCCTCAGCATATGAGGATTGACATGTCTGCTTTTAATTGTGCATGATGGGTGCAGCATGTGTTCTACTGATAACCTTATTGACATTCTTCTTCTCTGTCAGCTATTCCCATTAGAGGTCATCACAGTGGATTATCTGTTTCCATTTCTTCCGCTCCTCTGCATCTTGCTCTGTCACACCAACCACCTCCATGTCCGCTCTCACCACATCCATAAACCTTATCTTAGGCCTTCCTCTTTTCCTCTTACCTGGCAGCTTCATCCTTAGCATCCTTTTCCCAATATACCCAGCATCCCTCCTCAGCACATGTTAAAACCAACACAATCTCACCTCTCTGGCTTTGTCTCCAAACCGTCCAACCTGAGCTGACCCTCTAATATACTGATTCCTAATTCTGTCAATCCTCGTCACACCTGGTGCAAATCTTAACATCTTTAACTCTGCCACGTCCAGCTCTGACTGTTGCCTTTTTGTCAATGCCACTGTCTTCAACCCATATAACATAGCTGGTCTCACTACCCTCTTGTAGACCTTCCCTTTCACTCTTACTGGTACTCGTCTGTCACAAATCACTCTTGATACTCTTCTCCACCCATTCCACCCTGCCTGTACTCTCTTCTTCACCTGTCTTACACATTCACCATTACTCTGAACTGTTGATCCCAAATATTTAAACTCATCCACCTTCACCACCTCTACTCCCTGCATCCTCACCATTCCTCTATCCTTCTTCTCATTCATGCACATATATTCTGTCTTAGTCCTGCTGATCTTCATTCCTCTCCTCTCTAGAGCATATCTGCACCTCTGAGTACTTTTATGTGAGAGCTTTGCCTCCAGTGACATTGTATAAATACATCTCTCACATTCCATTTCAGTTTGTTTGAGAATAAACTGGTTGTCAGTAAACATGAGGCAATTTCTACATTGCCTCAGGATGCCCATATCCACCAAGCTAGTAACGGAGACAGTAGGAAAGCTCATATCCATGGCAACAGACCCTTTTTTATTGATTAGACAGTTGGAGTGAGAATATCAGTCACTGTCAGTTTGCAAGTATGTGGACAGTGCTTGTCATTGCAAAATAGTTGTCCTATGTGCAACTAGGTATTGGAGAAATTTCAATTGTGCTTTTACTGGAAAAATGCCACTCAAGGTGTCTGAGTCTGTACAGAGCACTGCCAGACACTTGAGGGGAAACTAATACGTTGACTCTGAATATTTAAGGATGAAGTATTTAGGCAGATACTCTGAAGTTAGAAACAAATCAAGCAGTACTTACTGAAAACAAAGAATTAGCTTATCAAGAATGATGAAAAGAGAGTTGCATGAATGGCTGCTGCCTGGTTACTACTAATGCAGGTCTCACCACAGCTTCCCTCTTTTGGGATATACTGCTAAGCAGTAGCCCAAAAATCTGCCTGTATCCTTTTCACAACTTCCTGTTCAGTTCAATCTGTAGCCCATTCCTTAGGTTTCATCTTATCTTTGGCTTGTTGTGCTGAAAAAAAAAAACAAAGACAGAAATCTGCATCTTCTGTTCAACATGAGCATGTTACGCTCTGCTCAAAGCATATACAGCACCCATGGGGATAGGTAAATGCCGGATAACTGTAGTTTCTGGTTGCTTGAGAGTTACTATTAAACATAGGCCTGACTAATGTACCCTATACAATTTGTTTGGTTTGACTTGTTCTCAGGTTGGGGAGAGTGAGAATTTATTCCTATGTTCCTTTTTAAAACTCTAAAACTCTAAAATGTTAAGGTATGTTTCTGCGGGGAAAAACAGAAAGTGCAATAAATGAAAAGTGTACTGTATTTCTTCGATTTTTTTTTCTAGTTGCTTGAGAGTGCTGGTTGATTATTGAGTTCTTGTTAACTGAGAGTTTACTGTAGTAATTTCTAGAAGCCTATTATTTTTGCCAGTCTTATTGGCTCAAAGCACCAGATAATGAAAGCAACTGGAGCTGACATGCAGAGCAGAAAATAAGAGTTGTACAAATGACAAGAGCAGGAAAAATTGGGCAATATTGTTTTGATGTTTTAATTAAAGTTAAACTTTTTGTTTAAATTAAAGTTGTATGGCTGAGCCCCCCAGGCAGCATCGGACCCTAGACAGCTTTGAAGGTCACCTTGTTCTGGATCTGGCCCTGTAGTAAGTATTTGCATTTTATCATTAGGTGTGACACATATTCGCTCATCTGTATTGATATTACATTCTTAAACAAACCAAAAAGAAATTTTGCAGTGTGTAGGGTGTGATGTTCACTTCCTGAATTTTGTTATGCACTTACTTCACTTAATAAAAATTGAACTGTAAAATACATGCTGTAAAATAATCAAACAGAAAATAGTGGGTAGTCCACAGCTCAGTTAAAAATGGAATGTCCTTTATTGAAACACACAAACAAGCGATCCTAGTTGCTTATAATGAAAAGCATCAAAAACATTCCTTATGTATACATAATCAGGTTATTTGGAGCAAGGGAGTGGTTACAGAGGGTGGTTCTGTTAAGAGCAATAAAAGCATTAAAATCATTCCTTTAGTTAAGTCCCCCTTCCCCCTTACACCATGGTGTAAACTGAGACTGTGCTACCTTAGAACTGGAACTGAATTTAAAAAAAAAAAAAATCCCCTTATAAACTTAGAAAATTGCTAGAATAGCAGGAATTTTGAAGTATGTGAAATCTGAAACTCAAATGTATGCCATTATTTATTGACTTTAGTTGTGAGTGATCTGACAGAAAACACAACTTTTGTGAGAAATAGGTCAAAGAATGAGGCAAAAATCTAGACATCCTGAGAAAATCTGGACAGCTGAGTGGTATGGCTCATGTATATCCACATTACATCCTCAGGGGTTGTACTCCTTGGCCCATGTATATTCATATTATATCCTTAGTTGTAATAGGTGTGGGCCCATGTTTATTCACATTACATTCTTTGGTAGTAATATGTGCGTGGACCCACGTTTATTCAAATTACATCCTTAGAAGTTGTAAGTATAAGCCCATGTGTATTCACTTTATATCCTTTTGTGTAGTACGTATGCATCCATGTGTATGGGCATTACATACTTACTTATATTAGGTATACGCCCATGTGTACTCACACTTCATCAATAGATGTTATATTTAGAAGCATACTACATCCTTACATTTAATAGGTATGGGCCCGTAATGTATTCACACTGCATCCTTAGGTGTAGCAGGAACGGGCTCCTGCTTATTCACATTAGATCTTTATGTTTAGTGGGTATGGGCCCATATGTATTCATGTTATATGGGATATGGCCTTTTTGTGAAGGATAATAATTCACTCAGAGATTAAAACTGTAAATGCTGATTTAAATGTATAGGTGTTCTACAGAGTTACATTGATGGTCACAAAGTAAGCTAGGCAAGGTAAAGAAACAACGTCTCAGTTGTAGTGGCTTAACTTAGGAGGTATTTAACATGAAATAAAATGTAGACAGTAGGCCTGAAGCAATTGTATATGGAAAGTATACAGTTCAAACCAAAGTGGTAGAAGCAGTTAAAGAAGGACAGTGTGTGGCAACAATAAACATGAGAGTAGTGGTGTGTGTTGATCATCATAAATGAAAATAAGGAAGGTCATTCTGTGCAGCAGTCTCTCAGTAGTGAGATCAACACTGCTTTTGTTTCTGCATAATGCTTCTGGTCCAAATCAATGCATACTGTCCAACAACAAAGTTCCTAATTAAAAGTTCTTTTGTGAGCACTGCTTCATCATGACTATGACAGTGAGGCAGGGATAGAGATAGCCAAGGAATTTCCTGCTGTCTCCTAATAGACATGGAGACAGTGAGAATGGTAACATGCAGAGAGGTATATGGCATGAATGTAAGTGCTACTGCCAAAGCCCTGCTGAGTAGGGAAGCAAGATCTGTAGCAGAAGCATGAGATGCCCACAGCACGGCACCATCTGTAGTCATGACGATGGATGTAAATGAACAGGTGGGGGAAGTTATTTATTTCTATGGTAAAGAGCAGAGGTCATTAAACAGACTGTTGGATGAGTTCCTAGGCAGTTAAATATCTTGAAATTGCTTTACATGAACAGAATAACTTGACAATGCATTTGCTGTCAGAAACGGTCAATAGTCAAGAATTTTAAGTTATCAGATGCATTCCACACAGAAATTCAGGTTGTGAATAGCATAAAACACTGCCTTCTCAGCTCTGACTAATATTTTCTGCATATCTTATCACATTACAAGGCTTTCTTCAGCTCAGTATCCCTATTTGCTATCCATGAAATAGGAAATAATAATAATAATAATAATAATAATAATAATAATAATAATAATAATAATAATAATGCCATATAATAAATCCCTACATCTCTTCCTTACTACTTTTCTGAACTTTAAGACAAAGTAGTTAGCTTTGGCTTCTATGATACACACACACACACACACACACACACACACACACACACACACACACACACACACACACACACACACACACACACACACACGGAAAACAGTAGCATTTAGTCTTTGATATAATATTTCACCCTACAACTTCTCAGAGGTTAGCTGCCTGAAACTAGAGACTAATTAGAACCTTTATTATCATAATGCACTTCCTGAAAACAACTGTTAAAAAAAACAACAGAAAATCAAATCTGAGACTGCTGCCTCGGCAATTATTTTCTTGTCCTGTGATGCAACCTTGAGACTTTTTATATTGAATAGTATTCCGTGTGTGTGTGTGTGTGTGTGTGTGTGTGTGTGTGTGTGTGTGTGTGTCTGTGAATGAGTGTTTGTCTGCACACTCTGGGATGGATGTTCCTTGTAAGGTTAGTAAAAAATATGATGCTTAATTTCCTTATTTACTTTTTTCAGGAAAAAAAGGTATGAACTCTTGTGAAATGGTGTGTGAAGAATCCTGTTTCAGACAGCTGACCCATAATCCCCTCTCAACAACTGCAGCCTGAAAGATGTTTATAAATACAGTATGTTAATTGCATCTTACTCAGAGCTGTGGTCTTCTTTTCTCTATCTTTAGATTCTGTGTAATTCTGATACAAATTTTTCATGTTCTTTAGACCGGTAAGTGAAGATAATTTTCCCTATGAAAAAGCTTTAGCTAGGTCTCTATTATTATAGATGGACTATGATGACATTCTGTCATTTACAAATGGATTAGGGCTTTTAGAAGCCATAGACATTCTGCTTTGTTGTGCTCCTAGTCTATAATGTTCTTAAACATGATATGACTGTCATATTTTTTTAATCTGAATTATTTGCATCTGCAAAAAGAGAATATAACCATGATGTGTTTTAATTTTGAATGGCAAAAAAGTACATTCTGCTCAGTATTTCACATAGCATTATTCTGTGATCTGAGGATGATAAATATATCTGCTTGTGGTTTTGGCTACTAGCCAGTTGCTTGTTTCTGTCCCTCACAGAAACTTCCAGAACCAAACACCCATTGATATGCCAATATGGGACACCACATGATAAATGCTGAGCATAAACCAGAAGCACGCTGGGTAAAGTGCCATCAAAGGTAACACTGGAGCCTAGAGTGTAGACATGCCATAACTACCACATTTTCCTTTTTTCCATGAGAGCAGATTATTTTTGGGATATCTGTATTTCCAAATACTGTGTAGTAAGCACTGGGCTACAGGAAGTCATAACTGATATGCAGTATATCCCAACAAAGTACTGCAACAGAGATGACTGGCACCATTCACTTTTGCCTCTACCCAACTTACTCTATCTTGACCTAATTTTTCATAACTTGCTTGTAGTTAAATAAGCTCTCACTTATTTTATCACATTAATAATGGTCTAAAATATGGTCAACTAGCTATATAATGTAGTGACAGAACTCCTGCCAGCAAGCACAACTCAGGAGGGACTCTGCATTTCTCACAGGGTCAGTGTAGTTGCCTAGAACTTCATAACATGAAGAACAGAGCACTGACAAGGTTGGCAGAATGTTTTATATGATTGCATAATCAACTTCCTTTCAAATGGTAGAAACGGGTTCCATAAGTAACTATCATATCTACCTCCTAATGAAGGGCCACACCCCAAATATCATATATTTTGAACCTGGAACTGAATATTGTCTGCTGTATCGCTTGATGTCATAGAGCATCTATCTCAAAAACAAGGTAAAACACAGAATCGTGCATCTAGATTATGTCAGAGTTATTTCTAGGTAGAGTTGGGAAAGGAGAATTATTTTATTTATTTATTTTGTTAACTGGCTTGTATACTTGGTTGGTGCACACTGTCGGAGGAGAAGTGGTGAAGAGCTCCATAACAGTACAGTAATTATGAAGGGTTCTTTTTATATTTCCAAGGTATGCATAAATAGTGGAAGCATATAATGGCCAAGGTTGTGGTACCCCAGTGCATTCCCCCTACCTGGATGTGCAGTTATCTAAGAGTTAAGTAGAAGCCCACCATCCATCCTTACTCATAAATGCACCCTAACCCTTCAACTGCCCCTAACTCTAACACTACATATTACTTTATAAAATATCCTTTTTTTGTTTACCAATCAGAAATTTACTCAGTGTATTTTTGATATTTTTTTTATTGTTTGTTAGTTTTAATGTGCAGACATTGATGTAACTTGCATTAATGCTTCTCCACATTGATATTAAAGGATATAATCAGTACAGTATGTGCAACAGAATTCAGCAATGTCTAGACAGATGAAGGTTTTGTAACATTGTAGTTATATAACAGAGTGTGATTAACCAAACAAATAAATTTATACTTAGTGTCGGGCACATACTAGTCTGGGTATGCTATCTGTATCCACTTCTCATACTGCTACATCTAATATTTGAAGGAAGGAGCTGACCTGTGAAAAAATATGTCAAAAAGAGATGGTAAAACTAATCTGAATAATAGAGAAATCATGACTTCCATTTGTGTAATGCGCATGTGTTAACTTTCTGTTTCAACATGAGGAATTTGCTATTCATAAATTTTACAACTACTGTACGTTTGCCTTAATCCTTTCAAAGTTTGATGATATGCACAAGACAATAAATACTTATTTTTATAAAACCTCACAAAAGATTTGACAAAACTGAGGACAGACAAAAATAGGCTGCTATTTTTAGAATGGCAAGAATGAATTCTCCGTCTTGAATTATACATTACAGTTGCAGTGTTAGGAAACCTGTGGTATGCAGTTGTCCAACGGACATGCCACTTTTACTGATAGAATTCACAGATGATTTGTCTGTCTCAGACTCAAGTATTATTACAGGCAGAGCTCTGTAACTTATGACCTCGACTTGGACTGTTTCTCTATATTTAATTTATTTGTAGATCATGAGGCTGTGTTGTCTGACTGTGTGCATTTCTGTGAAGACCAAAAAAAGATGGCGGATACATTTCAAGCAGCTTGAGTTTCCCCCAGGAGAATTCTGCATGCTCTGAAAACAAATGTTAAATAGTTTTTATGCAGTTCAACACAGCCGTGGAGATTTCTTTCAGCAAGTTTCTTATTGCTGGAATTTTAACTTTAGATTACTTTTCTGGTTTCCCAGAAGTGAGATACTTAATATAAGTGTTTTTTTTCTGTATGAGTCCATGCTGTTAAAATTTTACTTTGTATGTTCAATTTGCACTTTCATTTCAGTATGCATTCATTTTAAATTTAATGCATTTTAATTTTATACATTGCCGCAGTGCAGACAACTCAATTTTAGGACTGGGAGAAAATATTAGTATTACCTTCGAAATGGAATTTAGTACAAGGGACACGAAGTATTCAGCAGATGTTCACATTCAGACATCTTCAATGAGTACTTTTCTGATCATTTCATTTATTTTGCTGTAGCAACTGATTCAGCCAACAAGATGTAGATGACCTCTGCCTGATGAAGGGTCATTATGGGAGTTTACTGAAATCAGACAATTACTGCATTTGTGGAATGGATAGTTAACAAAAAAGAAAAAATATTAGACCTATCCAGCTTTCCATGATATATTTGCTTATGCAAGGAAATGTGAAATATTTTTTTCATTTCCTGCTCTTCTTAAAATACTCAGTCAGACATTTTTTTTATTATTTTTTTAGGTTTGCAATGACCTCCCCATGCATATGTTCTCCACTGATAGTTATTTTTCCTAACAGCACCCCGCCCTTCAGACACCTTGCCATCTGTCAGCTACCTAGTCAATGAGATGAAGATGCCCTGCTGTGAGGACACAGTATCAATAATCAGGTCGCTGGGGCAGTGCCGTGCTGAAATCTGGTATTTGTCCTCATTATGAGAATGTGATGTGCAGTGAGAATGCATGCCTGTCCTGTCATTCAGCAAATACCTGTTTGTTACATTTTCAGGCACTTTGCAAGTGTACACGGCAGCACCATTTGTTCCTGTTACATGAAATCTGGCTGAAGCATACTCTGTGATTCGTATTCTTCATTAATGCTATTAAGACTTGTCTCCAGTCCTAAAACTGAGTTGTCAGCACTTCAGACAGATTCCTAACTCAGAAATGTCAGACATGCTAAAAAGGAGTATTTTCATAAGACCTTTCTATAAAAAAAAATATATATATATATATATATATATATATATATATATATATATATATATATAAGAAAATCAGCTGTGTAATTAATTTCTTAAGAGTCAGGTCACTTAGGTAAATATACAGAACATTTGCACTATCAAGTCTTTTTGTTTATTATCATATGGTCTTCAGGCATGGAGGTTACATTTTCATTTATGATGCTGGCAAATTGGGATCTCTTCTGGAGTTAAGTCATTGGCGGTCTGGCTGCACTGAGATGTTATTGAATGCCATACTGCCATTGTCCCTTCTTAGCTGAAAAGCTGGGAATTAGTACACTCTTTAGTGATGTTTGGTGGCTTTGCAGGTTCTATACCTGTGGACGTATGAATGACTGCATATGTGTGTGCATTTTATGGGGGGGTGGTATGCAGATGACACCCTTAGCCAAACAATACAACATGTAAAGGGGCTCCATGTGGTTCCTTCACAATCAGCTAAGCTTGCAGCCTACTAAGGAATACAATGAATGTGCCCTGACCTAGTCTGACAATGTTGAGACAACGTCTGAAAAGGAAGTTCCTGCTCAGAGATGAAGACAAAAATGCCTATAATGGGTGGTGCATTCAACTGGTAACAGACGCAGTGATGAAGAACAGGTGCTTCCTGAATGTCTGGGCTCTTAGGTGACAGAGGTGACTTACACTATTATGACTAGTAGAATAGAGCTGAGTAGATATACAAGTAATTGCATTAAATTAAAAACAAAATCAAGATTTTTATTATAGTTTTGCTACAAATTCATATCATACAGACTTTAAAAATCATTAATTGTTTTCAAGCATTAGACCTAGTGACAAACAGTATGAAATGGTGCTAAATGCACTTAAACAGGTTCTTAATAATGACAATAATGCATCAACACTGACTGGGCTGTAACTTTCCAGGTGAAAAAATATACTCTATGTGTACTACTCATAGGTTCATAGGTGTTTACTAGGCTAATAACCACAAGGGCCTGTTCCATAGACATGATAGTCTCTGGGATACATACCTATCTCTCCAGCAGGTTCTATTTATGTCACAGGCAAGGTTTAAATCTTTAGAACAGGTAATTCTGGTGCTGTTTGTTTTGTGAATATGCAGGAAACCCATCAGATTGGGGGCTGACAATGCCCTGTATGGCAGGCATAGATCTTCCCTCAAAAGCCTGTAAGAGACAGAATACAGAGATAGGGCCTTGAAGCAGTCTGAATGGGACATTTTACTTACACCCTATGTCCTTTTAGTGAGAAACCTCTGTGGATGTTCCAATTATTGGATATGCCTGGTTAGGTATATACTACAGGGGGCATTGTACTCAATGATAGGTCTGATGAATGCCGAATGTAGTGAAACAATGACTTCCTTGGACTTAGATGCCATACTTTTGTTTATAATTTGCACAACACAGAATGATTTCTTCACCACTGTAGACACATGATGGTAAAAGGCTAGATTACTATCTATGTGTGTCCCTGAGTCCCTGACTACTGGGTTATCTCTAAGGGGTGTATTGTCAATATGAAAGTTACCAGGGATGGATGACTTCCCAAAGGATACTATTATGTATTTCTTGGCATATAGTTTTAGTCCATGGCTCTGACACCAGTAGTTTGTCTGTGTCAGCCCCTCCTGGAGAACATTTGTGTCAATGTGAGATTCAATGAGAGCTCCTAATCTGCAATCATCTGCAAATTAAGTCAGCCAGAGACCACTGACAATTTCCTTGACTTCGAGAAGCAAATGCCAAAAAGGAGCGGTCCAAGGACTGATCACTGAGGGACTCCACTTGTGACTAGCCTTTTTGTAGAGGTGGACTCCCCAATTCTAACTTCCTGGGTCCTGTCTGTGAGTCAGTTGGCTAACCACCGGGTGACATACAGGTTTATACTTAACCTCTTGAGTTTATCAACAATGCCCTAGTGGGGTATTGTGTCAAATGCCTTGGCCAGGTCAAGGTAGGCACTGTGACTAGTTTTCTCCTCATCCATTGCTTTGGTGACCTTCTCAAAAAAGTCCACCAGGTTGAGTAGGCATGATCTGCCCTTGACGAAACCAAACTGGGTTTGTCCAGTGTCAAGAGGTTTACTATATTTCTGTTGATCATCTCCATGATAATTCTTTCCATGGCTTTACATATAAGTCTAGTGAGACTTATGGTTCTGTAGTTTCCAGTGTCTGTAGATGGCCCACCTTTGTGCAGAGGGGTGACTATTGTCTTTTTCCATTCATGAGGCATGAAATCTGTTTGGAGGCTATAGTTAAATAGTAATTCCAGAGGCCCTGATAGGTCATGTTTCATGCTGTTTAGAAGGTATCTTGGGATATTATCTGGACCCATTGTTGCAGTGTTCTTAGTCTTAGAGAGAGCATTAAGGACTGTTCCCTAGTGATAGTAGGAGGAGTTATATTTGATGATATTTCCTCAAGGAAGATTGAGGGGGGGGGGTAAAGAAATGAATAATCCTGCAAACCTGTCTCCATGGCACTTGCACCCAGAGTCAGTAACACAAAGATGATTGAAAGATAAATTATCTCTGAAGAAAGGACACAGATAATTGACTCAGGAAGAAAAAAAAAAATATATATATATATATATATATATATATATATATATATATATATATATATTTTTTTTTTTTTTGAGGGCCAGAGTGAACATAAAAAATTCTGACAAAAAATGTTAGTCACAGAGAAGTCCTGTCATAAGTTAAAGTAAAGCAGGTATTCTCAGGATGCTTACATTAAATGTTTTCAGACTCACCTAGTAATAAGAAGAAAACACAAATACATGAGGTGGGATGAATTAGTCCACATTCATTCAATTTTCCACTAGCAAAACCTTAAGATTACCTTTGCTCAAGGAACTATTTCTTTTTCTAATGTCATGGTTTTATTTTAATCTTATTTAAGGAACAACTCCTGTGGCTTTATGATGAACAATACTCAGGGTGTTCATTACACCTCCCTTTTCACATTCATCCTATTGTTATGCAGTAGAGTTCCACATTCCATGTCATGCTTTTCTGTAGCTCTGCTTCATAGGTGGAGCCTCATGAATCCTCTTCCCATTTGTAACAGATTTTGATGCATATGGGAAATTATATTGTAACTGTTCTTTAAAGGAGGTTATGAGAATATTGCCTTTTCCAACAGCAAATGATAGCAAAAAAAAAAAAAAAATTATCTAACTGCACAGAGTACACAATGAGGTGTGTTGAAGGACCTAAGCTTTGGGCAAATTATAAATTAATGTGAGAATCTTCTACAGAGTAATGTCATCATTTGAATACAACAGCACTACATCAGTCAGTGCATTTATCACTACTGTCTACTGACATTGCTTCCTGATGGAAAATGTGATCCTTATATTGCTGACAGGACTTCTTATGGGGAGGGAAATTATTATTTTACTGTTGTCTTAATAACTAAGTATGCTGCTCTCACATAGGAACTGCAACACGTGTTGTGCACAAAAGTCTTTAAATCAGGAAAACACTGTCGAGCACACTAATGCAAAGTGTTACATTTTGGCAAAATGCATGGATGTTTGCAGCAGTTTGCACTGCAAGCACCTGGGCGTCTGAATGTGTATGCATCTCTCTATCTGTAGCAATAGCTCTCTTGTCTCTCTCTATCTCTCTCTCTTTATATATCTATATATATATATATATATATAAATATATATATATATATATATATATATATATATATGTGTGTGTGTATGTGTGTGTGTGTGTGTGTGTGTGTGTGTGTGTGTGTGTGTGTGTGTGTCTGTGTGTGTGTGTGTGTGTCTGTGTGTGTGTGTGTGTGTGTGTGTGTGTGTGTGTGTCTGTGTGTGTGTGTGTGTGTGTGTGTGTGTGTGTGTGTGTGTGTGTGTGTGTGTGTGTGTCTGTGTGTGTGTGAGTGCGTGTTATCTGGCCATTTATACAATCCATCACTAGTACAACACTGGAAAGCAGATGTAACAAAATGATTGTATTGTGCTGTTTACACTATATTGGGGAGATCACAGTGCTTGATACAAGTACCACTGGTAGCCCAGGAGTGTGCAGGTGGTAACACAGTGAGAACAGCAATTTTGTAAAAGCAATTGGTGGTAACAAGGCACAGGAATGCTTCCAGAAATGAGAGAGAGGGAAACTGGATATCAGTTTTTGAGGGGTAAAGTCCCATTTTTGTTTTTTTTTAGGAAATGTCAGAAAATAAGAATTATTAAAGAGGGCGGAGGGAGTAATATGGCAGGAATGGCACACATCTATGTGGATATACATTACAGAAAAAAGAAAATTGGGGTGGACATAGTATGAATGGAAAATGATCATAAGTGATATGACGATATAAACAAAGGCTAGACACTTGTGTTGAGTAGGAGGAGGAAAACAAGGCAGGAGTCAGTGCATACACAAAAAGAGGATACACCCTGAATGACAGTTATCTGTATATGAGCAGAGCCTACCTTTTCATTTAAATGATTATCACAAATCAGGGCCAAATTGTGCATCTGCAGCGAAAAAAGGCTATGCATATACACATGAAAGGTGTGTTCCAGCAATGTATAGATAAATGTAGAAGTGCGTGTGGATAAATGTAGTCGTTTTGTGTGATATATGATTATAAACCACTCACAAAACATAAGTGAGATGACTTAAAACAAAGCTGGTTTCTAGAAGTTAAGCTGTAACCATAGCCCAGCCTTGTCTGTTAAGTAAACAGCTTATCTGATTAAATGCAAGACAAAACAGCAGCAGTGACAAATAATAATCCTGGAATATTTCCCTTTGAAGTTTTAATCCTTGGAATAGTAATTTGCCTTTATTTACCATGACTCAGAAGTAAAGTAGTTTGCCACTGTTTCATAGTGACAACAATGTAATGGATCAATGTTTGCTATCAAATGCTTTTTAGCACTATATCCATGACCTACTTAGATTCTTCCCCTCTTTACAGCTCTCTCTTATGACTTTGTTAAACAATAGAGGATCATTTGTTCCATATGACTTTCTTTTATTACTTTTTGTTTCATTGCCATGGCTATAACTCTGCATTAGTTTCGGTATATAGTTTTTATATTGTCAGAAGGCAGATTATTGGTCTTAAGATGGCTTACGGTGAATGTTTGAGGATTATTTTTTTCCTGTTTTAACAAGGTTGGTATCTGTTTGGGAGTTACAGTCTCATTAGCTCAACAGGGTGCAGAATAGCATTTTGTTCTGGAAGATCAGAAAGCTATGAGTTCTATTCCCACTCCAAGAAGTGTGATTAATTTTCCAATATTGACACTTCCCCGCAGCATAAAGGGAGCAGCACTCATGAGTGTGATGCCCTTGGGATGAGACATGAATCCATCTGCCTGAGATGGTGGTAGCTCAGGTGAATGTAAAAGATCTCATGGCAGTTATTGAAAAGTGTAAGGGAAGTTCTCAGATGCCCAGGCCAAACTTCTAGTCAGTACAAATACCACCTCAGAATATCTCCTGGAAAGAGGCCCATTGGCTAGTAAGACTAACCTGATCAGCAAAGCATAAATGCATATAAGTAATTTTTACTCAAGGCTAAATCTTTGTGTAAAGCTGATAATACCTTTAGTCAGAAATTAAGTACTGCATCTGGACCCAGCCTTTTCCAAGTAGGGGCTTTTCTTTATTTTCTCTCAGTTTCTTTGGCTGTGACTTCCTGACATTTAATATTCAATATATTAGAGCTTCTTACTGTTTTTTTAAACTCTTTTATCCATTTGATATCTTTGTTATAGTCAATGGAGACTTCATAAATGCTTCTACAAAATGTACTAATTTGTTCTTTTTTAGGTGGTAGTATTATTACTTTTGCTTGGTTTCCCAATTATCTATAAAACCTTTTTTGGGTCATCAGTGAATTTCTTGTTTTGTATTTTCTTTATAGTTATCTGTATACCTTCTATATTTTTCTCCTTGTACTAATGTTTTTTTTAGTTATTGCAGATACTTTTATGATAAATCATTCGTTGTTTTGATATCTGTGTTACTTTTATCATATCTATCTTTTTATGAATTTTTGATTATCTGTTCCCTTTTCTGTACTCTGTTAACAGTGATACTTCGTGTCTTAATTGTTTTATAGATTTGTTTGCTTGCTGCTTCCATGGTGGCATTCTGTTTATTCTTTTATTTTATAGTTTTACAGTAAAGCCAAATCTATTATTAGTTTAGCTGCAAATTAGTATATTCAGTTTATTTTTGTGATATCACAAGAATTTCTTTTAATAGTGCAGATTCCTGTCTTCATCTGATTTACCAGTTTTCTAACATTTTGAGTCTTATTCTGTAATCTGTTTCTTTCATCTATTTTCATATGTCTCTCAGTTACCTGTAAGCAATGAATAATGCTGAATTTAATCACTTTGTTCAGTTCTTACTCATCCATACAACACAAATCTTGTCTTGCTTGAAGTAATAACCATAGTATTCACACATACTCATGGGTGTAATTTCTTCTTAGAAAATGGATGACCTGTAGATCGCATGCTGATTGGAGCAAAAACTTTCACCGGCGCAGTGTTAATCTACAGATAATGCCTGCTAAAAAGAAGTGCGGTGCTTCACGGCCACATATTAAGCTGCCGTGGAACTCAGACTGAAAGTTAACTAACAGTTGTCATTATTTTACACTCGCTAAGCATTCCTTTTGCTGTTTAGTGAGTTTAAAATTTAAAAAAAGAAAAGAAAAGAAATTTAAAATAGAAAAGTGTGTGTGTGTGTGTGTGTGTGTGTGTGTGTGTGTGTGTGTGTGTGTGCACGCGTGTTTGTTGTCAACTCAGTGGAAGTAGTTTTAGTGATTGCAAAAAAATCTATAGCAGTTCACCAAAACCAACTTTAGCAAACATTAAAATATTTTTTTTTGTAGGGGGGAAAGTCCCCATGCACCACACCCCCTAGAATTACATATATCAACTTTGTGGTTAAACAACAGAGAAAAAAGCAATCTCTATTGTTTGTGAAGACCAGTTCAGAAAATCAGTCCTTTTTGCATAACCTGTGTTTTCTAATCTCAACTCTTCACTAGAAAGCAAATTAGAAATGGCCTACAATAAAATTGCCAAATTTGCTGCAAATACGGTCCAAAAGACTCACCACTGCACACCCCTAAAAGATCTTAACTGGCTTGAACTTCCATGCTACCTTAACTACTCAAAACTTACTATAGCCCCCAAATTAATATATAATAATAAATTTCTATCTGTACAAAGTATAATCTACCTTATAGTACAAACAGAACCCTGATATCCAGCAACAAAACACTACTCTCTGTCCCAAAATCAAATAATTCTGCAGGTGACTCACTTTACTGTTATCATGTTACAAAAATCTGGAAACTCCATCCCCTTAGAAAAGGACAAGTAGACAAACTAAATTTATTTGAAGAATTACGGAAAAACACTTATTAGACAATTGGAGAATTGGATACTGCGGTGGTGGTGCTGCGGTAGCATTGTCGCCTCACAGTAAGACATTGTCCTGTTCGATTCTCAGCTAGAGCGTCTTCTCTGTGGAGACATGCGTGAATGGGCGTACCTTCATTGAAGGTTGTGCGTCAGAGCTGGCAACTCGGCATGCAAAAATCTACTGCCAATCATTAGCGGACTGGAGTTCTGCTGTGGTGACCCCTAACTGGGAAAAGCCGAAAGACAAAACAACAACTTATTAGACAATTGGATGTGCTCCTGCATAGCTACAGGACAGTATATAAATACTACTCATGAACATTTTCTCCTCCCATATATAGTAAACTTTTCCTTCTAACCCATATATGTCCATCCTTCCCCCCATACATATCTTACCTAACATCCCTGTCTCTGTACCTCTGTCTCATGTTCCACTACATAGTAATGTTCTTTAAAAAACAAACATGCTAACGGTAAAAACTACAATCTCAGCTACAAACTCTAGCCTACTTAACTTTACTTCTGAAAACTCCATTTTTCACAGTAGCTACATGGCATTACATCCTAACATATTTATAGCATATCTCTAAACATATATATTCTCCATTAACTGTGCATAATAAATTTCAGTACATACTCTGTTTGATATTTCAACTGCAGATCCTAAACGGTACATATGATTTTAATGTACATACACATCTGATTCACAAGGAAAAATGCCACAATGTTTTAATGTATGTATGCAGAGTGAATATTTTCTGTATTTTGTAATTGTAAAAACTGTGCACTTTTTTTTCTTCTTGTGCAATGAAAAACTCCTATTGTGTTTCTTTATGTATGTATTTTGCAGTGCCCTCTGTAAAAACTGTGCAGCTTTCTCCCCAGGCATCCGCTAAACTAGGATCAATTCCAGTTGGACTGCCTGGTAAACAAAGATAAATAAATAAATAAATCTGACATGAACCCCTGTGTTTGATACCAACTGGCTGATTGTCTGCAGGGTACAGTAGGAATGTCACAGTAACTCAACTCTTTAAGGCAGCGCATTTCAGGTCATACATGGTGATTTATGTGAGTTTGATTCACACCCTCAGGTGAGTATCAGGCCATCATTGCTACTGTGGGGAGGATGTTTGTTGTAGTTCTGAGTAGTGTAACCATCAGGATATAAAGGAATGATGTCTGTGTGCTGATTTTTTTCATTGTATGTACAGTATACTTTTTCTCTCCTACCCTCTTTGTTATTATACATCCTTTTGGTTTGTTTTTTATGTTACTTTTTCCCCTACTTGCTCTACAATTACATGCAGCAGCCTCTACACCTGCTGTCATGTCTACAGCAAGGACCACCAGCTCTCTCATGTGAATCCACTGTCCACCCCATTTGTGGAAAAGCCTGCCAGCATCAACTCCCCAGCTCAGACATCATCTGTAGGAGACAGGCAATCTGACCCTGCTCTGGAGGTGAGGGCTGCTGTTCCTAACAGTAGTAGTGGCAGTGTCACACACAGGCAGCTGGCTAACATGATAGGGTGGGTAGCTGGTTAACTGGTGGCTAAATGCTTCAATTGTCCACCTAGGGGTTCTCCATCAGTGGCACATTGAGTCACCTACCTTCCTACACTATCTCTTCCATCTGAGCCAAGGTCCTGTGATGCAGGAGCCCATGGGGACATTTAGGCTCCCGCTGCATTGCAGCTTGTCAGGGATGTTAGCTGCACAGCTCCATCCCTGTCCCTATAATGGTGTCATCTTCCCTTTTCAGTGTATGTCCATCCTTGTTCCATTTCTAATCCACCCATACACCATTGTCTACTCTCTGTTTATTTTATGTCTCCTTCTGCAATGTGCCATGCCCATATATCAACATCTCCTCAGCAGTCTTATTTGTGTATTTGC
>NC_056725.1:370046670-370056670 GCF_019279795.1 Protopterus annectens | reverse complement strand
ATGGACATGTTTCAACAGCTAGTATGTGTGTGAGGAATGTTAGTATGCTATAATCTTAGATACAAAAGTATATCAACATAAGAGATATATTATTAGAAACAAGAAAACAGTCCTTTAGCTATTCATTTTAATTCTTTTCATAATGCTAATGTAATTTTGTTGGCAGTCACTGTGCTAGGGCAGATTGTGTTTAGCATTAAGCATGACTGCAACATTAAACATGCTTTATTACATAATGAAAACATGAATATTCTGAAGTATGTCACTTTAAAGCCCAAAAGGGAGATTAATTGAAATTTGTTGCTTTATTTGAATGCTTTTATCGTTGGTTCTTTTAATGTCAGCATCTATTTAAATGTGTTTCTTTTTAATTCTTGATATTGGCTAGTCTGTAAAGGTTTTTTTCCACTTTGGCAGATACACACTGATCAAAGTTTAAATTGTTGTCTTCTATTATCCCTAGCTAGGCCTTAAATGACTGTCCCCCAGGTTCTCTATGCCTTGCATGGTGTGCAAGATCGGTGCAGGAGCTCTAGCAGGCAATATGTCTGCCATGCGATCCAGGAACAGCCTGCAGGGGCGTGCACGAGTGCTCCTGCACTAGTCCTGCATGTACTAAGCCTCTGTATGCAAATCACTCCATTTTCAGGAGAAATCCATGCAAATGGAGTGATTATGTGATTCAGGAAGCTTGCAACTGGCAATGCAGGACTAGTGCAATCTGCAGAAATGTACTCGGTTACTAACCGAGTACATTTCTGAAAACTCCAAAACGGAGCTGTGACAGCTCCAAATAAAGGCTGCATATCATGTAGTAAGCATGCCAATGGCCAAGTATAAGCCATTGACATTGCAAACAGTGAAAAAAATACAAAAATCAACTTTTTTTTTTTTTAGCCGATCTCAGCTGTTTAAGCATAGGGCAGCGGCGCGCAAACGGGATCAGGGGAAAAATAACAAAATAAACCTAAATTAAGCATTCTAACTAAAATCAGTATTCTATCATGCAAGTCAATGGCAGGCAGAAGGCAACATGGCCAGTGAGTAGTGGTTGCTAAGGGGGGAGGCTCAGTGTGAGACATGTAACTATGCATTAACAGGCAATCATATGCAAATGAGGGGAATGATAGTGAATCCCAGTTTTCCCCAGCATTTGAGTCAGATCCCAACAGTGTAAGAGTAGGAATAGCTTGGTGCAAGCCTAGGAGATAGGTGACATCGTGGGAGTGTGTATCAGGCATACTGTAAGTGGATTGGAGCCCTGTGGCTTGGGTTTGCTCCTAGCTTAGAAAAGCTAAGCTAGGGGGTGTGTCTGAATCTGCCTAGCACTCTTTACATTGCCTAAGCGGGTGTGCACACCATGCTTCAGGTTTTAATGGAAAAAAAAAAAGAAAGTTAAACCAGGAAATAGCAGCACTGTGCACATTTGAGCACTCTGTTTGCGCGGTGCATCCCCGGGCTTAAATCGGAAGGCAATGGGAAGGGAAAACAGCAGTAGGAAGGTAATCAAGGTGAACTGGCATAGCTGGCAGGTGAAATGTATTAGAATCAGCCAATTACACAGGCAGCAGACCGGCTCAGCCTAGAAAACTACTATAAACTATGCAAACACCTTCCCCTCTGGTTTTTCTCACACTCTACACCACTGATGTAAACAAGCAGGAAAATTTTAACACTCACAACAGCAAAATGATAGGGGGTGCAATAGCTATCATACAACAACTTGTGGAAGAGGCTGAGGGTGGTGAGGATGTGAATGCTGTCCACCAACCCACAGTGAGGAGACAGAGAAGTGTGTACAGACCCAGGGTAACCTACCAGGGGCTACATGAGCTGGAGATAGTGGAACGCTATAGGGTGGACAGGGACCTCCTACAGCAAATTGTTCAGCGGTGCCAGCCACGCCTGACACACAGAACTAACAGAGAGGAACCCATCCCAGTGAATACCAAGATATGCATAGGCCTAAGAATACTAGCTACAGGTACCTTCCAAAGGCCAACTAGGGATATGATGGGGATCTCACAGGCATCAGCATCCAGGGTACTCCACCAGTTCCTGGATGCCATGTCAGCACATGTCAGTGAGCACGTATATTTCCCCAACACCTGTGAGGCATTGGCCAGCAATATACAACTGTTCCACCAAACAGCAGAATACCCTGAGGTAGTGAGTGCTATAGACTGCATGCACATATGCATCAAACGACCACCCAGTGAGTGGGGTAGGGTCTACATCAACTGCAAGGGCTTCCCCTCTATCAACTGCCATGTTGTCTGCGATATCCAGGGCATAATAATGAATGTGTGTGCTGGCTGCCCTGGAAGCTATCATGATTCCTACATCTGGCATCTGATGCAGTTGTACCAGAGATTTGTCAATGGGGACATCCCTGACGGTCACCTAGTGGGGGATGCTGGATACACACTGGAGCCGTGGCTGATGACACCCATCAGATATGCACACACACCCGAACATGAACTGCACGCACAGACCAGAATTATAGTATAGCATGTGTTTGGGATGCTCAAGTCATGGTTCCAGTGCCGGGACACATCTAGTAGAGCCTTTCAGTACTCACCAGCTACATGTACCCAAATTGTCCTCATATGTGCCATGCTGCACAATATGATCTTGTGGAAACAGCTGCAGCAGGAACAGCATGGGGCAGGACCACACAGCCCCCACCACTGCCTAGGCCTGCACAGGCACAGAGTGACTCAGAGGAGGAACAACCTGAGCCTGCCCCAGTAGGCAGAAGGAGGCATGCCCAGTATGCCCTGGACTTGGCAAAGAGGCAACACATAGCACATACACTGACACAGGAGGGACCCAGGGAATAACACCTCTCTCTGACTCTCACATGCAGTAAAAGGGATGCTGAACATTACACTACCTGTACTCAACCATCTGTAGAGAGTGTACTATGTTTATCTGATATAGGCAGCCCTGCAGCACCACCCTCAATACTGGGACACCCACAAGGTAAGTGACTCACACATGCCAGTCAGGGGAGTTCACATACCCAACAACAGTCACAGCCAGCAGGACAGGTGTAGAAAAACACAAACAAACTATGTGCTATGGCCTCTGAATGATGCCTATGGGTAACCTCCCCCCCAGGTCTACACAGACAGACTACAACAGGTCAGGCAGTGGGATGTCAGTTCTGAAGGGTAGGAAGTCTGACACTAATATGTAGGCAAATAAAAGCTAAGATCTGTAACACACTGGTATGCCTCTAGGCAGCATGATAGGTAAGACTACAGAATGAAATGGAGTACCTGACATACCAGTACCATCATAGCAAATATGTACAAGTGTCAGGTGTGCCCCCCCATCCTACATAGACATGTAGTAACAGTCAGGTGTGCCCCCCCAAATCCTGTGTAGACATGTAGAAATAGTCAGGTGTGCCGCCCCATCCCACATAGAAATGTAGTAACAGTCAGGTGTGCCCCCCAAACCTGTGTAGAAATGTAGAAATAGTCAGCTGTGACCCCCCCAATCCTATGTAGACATGTAGTAACAGTCAGATGTGCCCCCTCAATACCTGTGTGGAAATGTAGAAATAGTCAGGTGTGCCCCCATCCTACATAGAAATGTAGTAACAATCAGGTGTGCCCCACCTCAATCCTGTGTAGAAATGTAGAAATAGTCAGGTGTGCCCCCCATCCTATGTAGAAATGTAGTAACAGTCAATGCCAAGTGATCGATGGATACCCTGTAGAAACAGTATGCTACCTGTAGGTGTACAACACATAGGCCAGCATTGCAGTACAGACTACCTGGACTTGATCCACACATTCAATACAGATGGGCATACTGGGTATGCTCACACACTTAGAGAAATGAAGGCAATGTCAGTCAACACACTGAAAGGTCATACTGGGCATGCTCACACACTTAAACACATGAAGGCCATGCCTGCAAACACCAGTGGACCAGACATATCTGGCAGTCGCAGATGTTAGTGCAGACACTCCTCAGTATGCACCACACATGCTTAGCACACACAGTGGACAGGAATATAGACGTATATCTAAGAACAACACACTATAATAAGCCAAAGGTAGACATACATAGATGTGTGGAAGAGTGTGCCTGTGACAAGGAGCCATCCAAGCCTGTCCCACCCAGCGCACACAGCCAATGGGCCACAACCACATGATGTCCAGCTGTCACTCACTGTAAATACTAGCTACCGGTATCTGTCAGCAATACAGACTATGTGGTGCACATGCTAGCTGTGCAACATGACTGTACAAGGAAGTAGTCATCTAGCATTTGTATATACGTACCTGTGAAATATGACCCTGTGTGTGGATGCATGTGGTGTGTTAACCTTTAGATGAATGGGTTATAGCCCATACACACACACTGCCCTCCTCATAGCCCTACTATGACAAGTCTGCTGAGCTCATCCACTGTGAAATACACCTTTGGGAGCAGTGTAGCCCAGTAATCCCTGTGGCGCATCCCATAACTGCTGTAGTATGATAAAGTAGTTAGGTAGGAGTTCCAATCCCAGACATGGCAACTGTGTGTGTGTTTGTGTGTGTGTGTCTGTCTGTCTCTGTAGAAAACAAAGCTTTTTAGGGTAGTCACACTCCCTACACTTCAAATGCTCAGCTTTGGCAAGGCTTCTGATGTCATCCACCTAGAAATACACATCTGAGAAGGCTGTAGCCCAGTAATCTCCATAGCACGTCCTATACCTGCATACTACTGTAGTGTGATAAATTAGTTAGGCAGGAGTTCTAATCCCAGAATTGGCAAGTGTGTGTGTATGTGTGTGTGTGTGTGTGTGTGTGTGTGTGTGTGTGTGTGTGTGTGTGTGTGTGTATGTCTGTGTGTGTGTGTGTGTGTGTGTGTGTGCGTGTGTGTGTGTGTGTGTGCATGTGTGTCTCTGTCTATGTAAATGCCCTAGCAGAGGGGAATGCATTTTAGGGTAGTCACACTCCCTACACTTCAAATGCTCAACTTTGGCAAGGCTGCTGATGACATCCACCTAGAAATACACCTCTGGGAAGGTTGTAGCCCAGTAAACTCCATAGCACATCCTATAACTGTGTACTGTTGTAATGTGATACATTAGTTAGGTAGGAGTTCTACTCACAGACTTGGCAAGTGTGTGTGTGTGTGTGTGTGTGTGTGTGTGTGTGTGTGTGTGTGTGTGTGTGTGCATGTGTGTCTGTCTGACTCTGTCTTTGTAGGGAACAATACATTTTAGCCTAGCCACACTCTCTACAATTCAAATGCCCTACTTTGGCAATCCTGCTGATGTCATTCATTGTGAAATACATCTTTGGAGAAGTAGTTCTCCAGTAAATCCTGTGGTGCTTCCTATAACAGCTCCATGCTGTTGTGTGATATAGACCTCTGTTAGGGATTCTATACCCACACATGTCGGTTGTGGAGGTTTTGTGTGTGTTTCAATGTCTGTGTAGGGAGCAATGCATTTTAGCCTAGCCACACCCCCTACAACAATCCTGCTGATGTCATCCAATGTGAAATACACCTTTGGGCAAGGTGTACTTCAGTAATCTCTGTGGCACATATTATAACTGTGTAGTCCTGTAGTGTAATAAACTAGTTAGGTAGGAGTTCAAATCCCAGCACGACAGGTGTGTGTGTGTGTGTGTGTGTGTGTGTGTGTGTGTGTGTGTGTGTGTGTGTGTGTGTGTGTATGTGTGTGTTTATAACTCATATCCTGTGTGGAGGTGGTTGTGAGTGTGTAACAAATGGGCCCAATGTGGAGCAGGTTTTCCAAATTTTTTATATGGTGGCCCTAGTATATATCACAATGTCCACCGTACAGGGATAACAGATGTGAAATAGCCGAGATGCTGGGGTGCAGATCCATACCCATACATGTGACATCAATGCCAGGCAAACACAGTTAGTAACCCCAGTATTACCCAGAGAACACTGTCAACCCATGTCTCATACACACACACACACACACACACACACACACACACACACACACACACACACACACACACACACACACACACTTGCCTAGGCAAAAACCAATATGTTGGTAGTACACTGCATATTGTCCACTGATAGTAACTCTGGAGTGATTGCAGTGGGCTACAGAGGGCATGGCACCCTGTCCATCTGTCCAAAAGGCACGTACATGCAGACAGTACACCTTCCCCATGTTCCCCACTGGACACCTGCATAACCTATGGTGCCATCAAATGTGACTCACAAAGGACATACTATGCCTTAAAACATGCCCTGTAGGGATAGATGCCACTGACTCTAGGGAATCCCATTAGAATGCTATCAATGTAAGTGCAGGGTAAACCTGCTGTCCATTACCTGTTCCCACCACAGGAGTCTAAGACTGACACATCTGATGATAATCTGTGTACAAAACATGGGCCAGACACCCCAGATACAGTTCCACATCTCACTGTACATGCATGTGGGAGGTGTGCACATCCCAGACACTGTCCATGTCATGGACTAAGGAACACATACATGGCAAGTGATGCACAGCATTGGCCACATGCAATAGTCATCCAGGTGACTGGATGGTGGATACAATACTCACCTGTGTGGGCAAATCCAGGCACTACACCCCTTAGCCACAATGCAAACCATTGTCATGGTGCCCGATGCCAAGGTTTACCCATCACTTAGCCTTGTATAGCTGTCTGGCACAGTCAACCACCACACACCTGTGAAGAAATGCACCCATGTATGTCAGTACTGGCACTCTGTGTGTGTGTGTGTGTGTGTGTGTGTGTGTGTGTGTGTGTGTGTGTGTTGTATGATGCATATGATCACATTCACACTCACTAAAACTCCCACTGGCATACTGAAGCATGCTGTCTGATGTCAGACACCTCCCCATAGCCTTTGCCCATATAACATCCATATGACCCCTGTGGTGCATGTGATACCTGCACAGTAATGTGTTGTGGCAATCTCACTAGTAATGAGTTGTATTCCTGGCCCTGCCAAGTGTGCCAATGTGTGTGTGTCCCTATGAGAGTGTGGCTATGTTGTTGCTGGCACCTGTTCATGTGGACAGGCAAGTGTACCACACCTACCATATAGCTACCATATCCCTGTTGCAGATGTCACTCACCATCACATATATGTTCTGAGGGCTCCTCACCATGTAACCTATGTGGTGCATCCAATAATTGCATGGAAATGTGATAGCATTACATAGTCGTCAGGGGTTTCATACCCTGTGCTGGTAGGTGTGTGACACAAACATGCTTAGGTTTTACTCTTCCATCCCTCAGTGACTTGTCTTTGACTCTGTCTGCCTCTCTCACTCCCTCTCTGGTGGATGTGGAGACCTACACCTGCTTTGCTTAGGCAGCAGCATGTGTATTTTAAGTGATGCTCATGATCAGCTAATGGCCTCTGCACGAATTGCAGCCCTCCTCTAGCTGATTGCATATGGAACAGCTGTGGTAACATTCCCATAGCCAATTGCATGGAAGCACACTCCAATATCTAGTAACATCATGTTGGTGTTGGGCCTTTCCATTCCCTGTGAGCAGGAACTCGATCTGTTGTTTGGCAAACAGCATCTCAGATGGATTGGGGATTTACCTCTAACAACATACACTGTAGAAACAAGGCAACACACAGGAGGGGGAAGTGCATGACCTGACTACAGACTGTAAGTGCTGCTATACTGCATTTGGAGTAATGTTGATTTAACAGGGTTTGTGTGGATATGGCTGTCCTACATGTTGCAATACCTGCCATGTCTGTGCTCTGTGTATGAGGAATCCCCATCTGTAGGGTCATCTGCAGACTGGGCAGTGTGTGGTGCCTTTGGTTTCATGTGTTACCCACACAGCACCTATCTGTGAACTGCAGAAGGTAGTGTAAGGATTGCAGTCTGTAGATGGTGGAACCGTGACAGTTACTGACTAAATATCCCTCATAGGACATATGTTGCAACAAACCCTGTTACAACAGTAAATGTTTGATGTTATCACAGCAACATGTCAATATTGGCCCTGTGTATGTGCTTCCAGCCACACCTCTGTCAACCTTTGTACATATGTCAAGCATTAAGAGGTGCATTTCTGCTGTACACCATAATTAATGACATCATATCTGATAACAAGCCAGTGAGATATCAGGGTGCTACACATGTTATGTACAGTAGGGGTTATATTTGATGACATAACCTGGACATTCTGTGGTTATGTGTACAGTGATGAGGCCTGTGTACTTATGGTGAATGTCAACAGTGTGTATAATGTTAATATGTACTTTGGCCCGTGTACAGACTGTGGAAGATGTCATTGTTCTTGGTCCGTCCAATCTGATGTAACATGCTGCCCCACTGTATGTTACTATATCGGCTTACATGTTTGTAGGGCCATACACACACATGTCCCATACCACAGACAGACATCGGACCACACTGTGTAGTGGCCCAGTATGTGTAGGGTTTGTGTGTGAGTGGCACATTTGAGGATGGTGTTGAACAGATAGTCCATATGCTGTAATAATATGCTAGTGTACCATATGTGGCTGTGGCTGTGCTCACATTGGATGTAGCTATGCACTTTCACACAGGTGTATCTTACCCTGTGCTATGACATGCCAGTAGAGCCTGCTATATATGCAGGTACATGTGCATTCCTCTATAGGAAATGTAGGCCAGTGTTGAGCCAGTCTGCCTGTAGCCTGCACAGTGCTTTGTTACATGCCTAACAGCTTAGTGTACTTCCCCAGTCAGATGGCATGTCCAGATACTTGCCAGATGTACTGCTGTCAGGCCTCCCTTAACAGCCATGTATGCCAGACAGAGCAGTGGGATGCTGTACAGATGTATGTTAATATCTAGTGGGTAGTATGTGGCCATGGCACCTCTGTACCAGCGATTAGTATGTGTCAGGACAGACAGGGGTGTGTGAATGCATAACCTATGGGGACATATGTATACCAGTCGTTACGTGTTATACCCATCTACATGCTTGTTAACATCCACATTGACAGGCTTGGTTCACATGTTTTGCACTAAGGGGTTCTGTGTATACCTCTGGACTGTCCAGAGTGTGTCCGAATGTCCACATATATTGACCAATATCTCTGCTGCAGTCCACAGTAGCATTACATGCTAGCAGCGGTACTGTACTATGATGTCCTTAGGACGTCTGTCAGTAGCCAATGGCGCACATGTGAAAAGAAGATGTGACCTCCCACACACACCATGTCTGTGAAGACAATCACTATTACAGTAGCAATAGTCTACTGATATAGCTGCTAGACATACCTGACATTCCCTTGCACTACGTAATTGGGACTATAAGGGCTGAGGTAGGCCTACACTCCATGTTCAGGGCATATGGTGGAAATATATGTATATATAATTATCCAGATATCTATATAGATATATACACATATACATATCAACATATATAGATGGGTATGTATATGTACATAGATATACATATACACACAACCAGATATACACATATACAGAGAGATATATGGCTACACATATAAAGATAGTGATACATATGCACATATATGTATATCACGCTGCCATTCCTGCCAGCAGTCCACTGCTGTTGTATCCCCCACACATACAGTGGGGCTGGGGCCATATATGTGTGGGCTTCACCTACACCATACATGTGTGCCCATATGCACTCCAGAGGCCGGTGTATGTAACAGTGGTATATGGGCTTGTATTATTGAGTCTAGGGGGGATGCACCATAAATAACCTAGGCTGTTACAATATGTGGGGGTATCAGGTGTGAGCTGCCTTAAGGTATCTGGATGTACAGTACCATACAATTCACCTATATTGACATTACTTACATAAATTGGGTTAATGCAGGCCTACTGCCTCCTGCCATACAGACTGTTCTGCTTGTCAGTGTGCTTGTGATGGTGTCAGTTATGCCTTGTTATGTAACAGTTACATTCCATTTGGTCAAGTGAAGTCTTTACCACCTAGTGATTGTGTACAGAGTGTAGATAGAGGCTGCTGAACTA
>NC_056725.1:369836670-370044170 GCF_019279795.1 Protopterus annectens | reverse complement strand
TCAGATTTAGGAGGCATGATTTACTCTTAACAAAGCTGAACTGGGTAGGGTCCAGTGTTTGGAGGTTCCCAATGTCTCTGTTAATGAGTTCCATGATGATGTGCTCCATAGCCTAGCAGACCAAGCTAGTCAGGCTTATAGAGTGATAGTTCCCAGGGTCTGTTGTAGCTCCACCTTTGTGGAATGGAATAATCATTGCTGTGCACCACTCTATGGGTACGTAGCCTGTGGAGAGGCTGAGTTTGAAGAACATGTTTAGGTGAGGGGTTGGTTCATCTTTGAGCTCATGTAGGACACAGCCTGGGACACCATCCGTTCCCATTGTTGCTGTGTTTTTGGCTTTGGAAAGGGCTGTTTTAACATGAGTGTCTGTGATTTCAGAGGCTCTACATTCTTCTGGTATGGTTATGGGCCCTTTTGAAGGTGAAGTTTGCACTGAACCCTGGCAGGATGTTTGCAATATCTGTCAGGTCAGTGTATTTTGTGCCATTCTGCACTAACTCTGAGCAGATCTGAACATTACCACTTAGATTCTTGACATAGCTAAAGAATGCCTTGTAGTTATCTTTGGAGTCCTTGGCAATTTTTCTTTCGAAGCTAGCCTTGGATGATTTTTTGAGGGATTGTAGTTTCTTGCTGATAATGATCAGGGATGTCTTCCCTTCTTGAGATTTTGCTCTTTTCTGTACTAGTTTCCTCCTTCTGTTGTATAGCTTGTTTATGGCAAGGGTTCACCAGACTGATTTCCTTTTCTTGGAGGAGGGAGTCTTGGTTTTGCTTCGGATAGCACAATCCATGCATTCTTGTAAGTGCTCGTAGAATGCATTAGTAAAGGATTTTGCAGCTTGGACAGCGTTATCCTTTAGCATGGGGGCTTTGAAACTTTCCACCTTGGTCTTAAGTAACGTGAAGTTTTTCATGGTGGTTTCCTTGACCGGGGGTGGGTGCGGAATGTGGATATCCAGAGTGATTTGTTTATGGTCAGATCTAACCAGCGAAGGGTTGACTTCCAGCGTGGAACACTGGTCACCCATGTTGGTGATGATCAGGTCCAATAGGCTGTCACCTCTGGTGGGAGTGTTGACCAGTTGATCCAGGGTGTTTGAGTTTATAAATTCTAAGAAATGTTGGGCAAGGGAGTTAGTATTGAAATCACCCAATATTAGGGTGTGTGGTAGGACCTTTATGTTTCCCAGTGTTTCAAGAAATGTGACATGGTGGGTGATCTGTAGCAAGCTACAATTTGCATTGCAGTTTTCCCCGTTGTTAGTTGCACATGAATGATCTCTGAAGCATCGTGCTGTGCCACTAACCTGGAGGTGTGGGTATCCTTGATAAATATGGATACACCCCAGCATTTTGTATTTCAGTCCAAGTTCTGTGGCCAAAATGTATGGTATGGGTTGTAGCGTGGTAGTGCTGGGGTGCTCTCTGGAGCCTTAAACCAGGTTTCTATTACTGCAGATATATCGATTTTCTCCATACTGAGGAGTGCTTGAGTGCGTGCATTTTGAGGTTTAGACTTCTGGCATTGAGAAGCATTAAGGAGGGAGGGAGGTATGGCTCAGGTCATTCACACCAACGTGGATAATGAGAGAGTTGTAATTGCACTTGTTCCAGAGTGACCTGAGTGCTTGTGTTATGTGGTGGATCCTGGCACCCGACAGGCAGTTAACAGTAACCTTCTCCTTGTTCAGCCTAGTGAGTGGGATGTCAGTGTGCCTGACTATAGAGTCACCTATTACTAGTGTGTTGGTTATGTTATTTTGCCTTAAGGGCTGTGATTGCATGGCACACTGATTTTGTGAAGTATGTGTTTCATGGTTTGTGTTGGGGGCTGGAGGTTGCTTGGATGTCTGCTTTGGAGGTCTCTCTTACCTGGTATACCTGTGGAGGGAATGTTTGTTAACACTAACTGTTTGTAAACATACTCCCGAATTCTAGGTTGATGTTTTTGCACTATGCTATCCAACTCTTCCTGCACAGACTCTGGCCATGTGTTGACCACATGCTGGTGTGCCTGGACATGTCTAGAATATTGCCCTCTTCCACCTTTAGTGACCTGACACACATATACATGCTTTCCTACACAGTTATATTATGTAGCACAGTGTGGGTGACAGTGACCAGTGATACTTTATTATTCAGAGAAATTGCAACACTCACAATTCCCTACAATACCAGAGTGAACAGTACCAGTACAGGTTATAATGGTCTGTATTTCACAGCACAGTGTTTGTATCCAATGTACCTGTGGGAGCAATGTTTGTTAGCATTACCTGACTGTTGACATACAAAGCTCCAGATTACATATTAGTATTATGCACATACATCTCACTCTGTTACTGTACACACTCTGGTCATAGCTTGACAACATGGGAGTGTCGATAAGACATACTTGACATATTACTCTCCTAACAATTTCGGGGGTTGCTACAGTGACAGGTGTGTTCTCATAGATGTTTGCCAATCACTTTTATTCCCTGTTTGCTGGCTAAAGATCTGTGATCATCCCACAGACTTACCATGGGGATAGGGGGACAGGCAGCAGATATGGGCACATATACTGGACATTCTGGCCTCATCTCTACAGTTGTGGGGTATAGGTTGGTACTAGGCTATTAGCCCTAGGGCCTATACAAGCCTAGCCATAACAGTTCCCTCGCTATTTCTTCCCACACTATTTACTTCCCTGGACCCCTATCTAGCAGGGCGACTGATGTGATCCCCGGGGTGAATTTCCTTTCTTCCATCCAATTGTCAAGGTTCCTTTTAAAGAGGGCCAAAGAGGCACTCTGCTTGACATGTATGGGCAATCTATTCCAGAGTCTGGGGAGTTTCTGGGTCAGGAACCTATCCCTCCAGCATGTTTTGTTTATTGTGATGACAAGGTTTAGATCCCTGCAGCATGTGGCTCTGAGGGATTGGGATTTCTTTAAGTGTAGCATGTCCAACAGCTCTGCATTTGACATGGCCTTGTATGTTAAGCAGAGATCGCCTCTGAGTAGACGATATGCGACAGAGTATAGTTGGAGTTTTTTAAGGCGGTCAGCATAGGGCATCTGCTTTAGGCCTGTGATTCTTTTAGTGAGGTATTTCTGCTGCCTTTCCAGTTGTTGCAGATGTCTTGAGAGGTACATACCGAATGGGGCGTTGTATTCTATAATGGGTCTAATGAGGGATGAATCTCTATGCAGCCTAATTCCACTCCCAGAATTCAGACCATGGCTGTGTCTGCTACAACTTAAACACTGTCCATCACAGTTTTCTCTGCTATATAGATATTGATGTATATCTCCTATCTGCTTTCTGTCTTATTAATCCCCTGCGCTTTTGCATTCTGACCTTGTATTACAACACTGTTATACAGATTTCCTAGACAGTTTCATGTTGTAGGACAGTGTGGGCGACAGTGATGTGTAATACCTCATTATTCAGAGCAACTGCATATCATTCTTGTATTTCTGGGCACAGTGTTGGTATCTGACAGACCTGTGGGAGGAATGTTTATTACCACTACCTGCATGTTCCCACACACAATACCAGGTTCCACATTACTATTATGCACATACATCTCACTCTGTTACTGTGCACACTCTGACCACAGCTTGACAAGTTAGGGTGTAAATGGGAAATATGTGGCTTCTTAGCCAGATAAGGTTTTGGGGAGTTGCTAGTGTGCCAGCTTTGTTCTCATAGCTGTGTGTCAATCAGTTATATTTTCTGTTTGTTGCCTATACGTCTGGGATCATCCCACTGATTTCCCGGGGTGACAGGTTGATAGGCAACATACATATATGGGCAACTTTAATAGACATTCTGGACATATCTGTACAGTTGTTGGGAATGATTCTGTATGCAGACTACTACCACTGACCGGATTCGAACCGTGGCTGTTTGGTAAAAAACAACAGTTCACAGCCCAGTTGCATGTGCTATTTGTTTTTTGTTGTCTGCATTTTCCCTGTTTACTGTCTATGTGTCTCTCAGTTGTACTAAATGGCCTCTGGGGATTACAGGCATTTCTACACATTCAATTTATGGTGCACAGTGTGGGTAACAGTGCTTAATATTACAGTACTACTACATGATTGCATATCTACATTACCATATGATACCAGGATATACACATGCAGTCCAGCAGTTAAACCTGTTTTGTCAGGCCATTACACTTTTATTGACTTACAAACAATATGAGACTTCTTCTGGTTTTTCCTGGTTAGGGGTCACCACAGTGGATCATCTGTCCGCTCATGATTGGCAGTAGAGTTTTACAGTGTCAAGTTGCCAGCCCGACGCCCAACCTTCCACAGGAGGAACACACACACACACACACACACACACACACACACACACACACACACACACACACACACACACACACACACACACACACACAGCCAATTTAGAGTGTCCAGTCCACCTACAGGGTGTCTTTGGGATGTGGGAGGAAACCAGAGTACCCAGAGGAAACCCATGCAAACACAGGGAGGACATGCAGACTCCACACAGAAGGCACCCTAGCCGAGGATCAAACCAGGGAACCTCTCATCCGTCTGTTGAGACTTCCTTGCTTTCATCAGGGAACCTCTTGCTGTGAGGTGGCAACACTAACCGCTGCACCACCACAGCCACCCTACAAACAATATAAGACTCTTACTGCCATTTTCTGTAGTGTATGCAGTACTTGCCTTGAACAATACAGATTTTATACTAGCAATTAATTTACTACTACTTTTATTTTTATTTCCTATGACAGTAAATGCATGAGTATTACTGACCTGCCTCGCATCGCAACCTCGCCAGGTGACTGATGTGGGTCTCCTGGTTCGCGGCCCGCTCCATTGCAGCTGTGGGTGACATAAGAGGAATATTTAGCTATACCTATCCATGATATACCTGAACTGGCAATTATTACACACATACTGGGGTGATACTTACCTGGAACATCCCCTGATGCTCTAGCCTCTTGGAGCCACTCCTCCAAGAGGTTCCCCTTACGCCACTTCAAGTCGGCATAGTGGTGCCTGACCTGCTCACCAGTTCGGGGTATGCCAGTGGCACTGGTGAGGTCATGGATGAGATGGACCCAGGCCTCTGCCTTATATTGGGAGACCTGGTACTGCCCCTGAGCATGGTCTTTAACTAGGAGTCCTGCTATGACCTTGGACTCCTGGATGCACCAGCACTGCACCCGGAAGCGCACACCTTCTCTCTTTACTGCCATAGAGCCTGCAATTGGAAGCTATAACCAGTTATGAGATGTATTCCCGCCTCTTGGGTTTAAGTAGGGCCAATTTCCCTCACTTTTCCATGATTGGCTGGTATTGAAAAGGCTAAGCTATGGGCAAACCTGCTTACCTAGGGATGGCATTGTTTACAGGGGTATACCACTGGGCACATTGAGTTAGCTGGTCTACACATTGCTTACACTTTCTAAGCTGGCCTGTGCAATGCTTAGCATTGCTTACATTGGACTTTGCATTATATTTTCTTTTGGGCATTGATTTCATATTCATTGCATCTTATATATCTGCCAGGTATCCACGATTAATGTGTATGTACACACTATGGAGTCCTTGTGTTTTATCGAGGACTTCAACACTCTATTACAATTACACCTCACTTCTGGGCTTACTGCTGTACTCCAGTTCACATATTTATGTTATGTAGTGGGTTATGGAGCATATAACTGTATACTGATTCCTTTTACAGGTTCAGTTGGGTTTTACTATGGTGAGGACTTGTTTGGTGATACCTCAGTCGTCTGTACTTCTGAGATGGCTTGGTGGTTAACTGCTGTGACTATGGTGTATGGGGTCCTGGGTTTGAGACCGGCATGGTTGTTTATTTTGTTGATGGCCAGAACAAGGGCTGTTGGATGCAGAGCGATTAAGGCACTTTTGAGCAGTTGTAAGAGGGTTTTGCACGAGGGTAAGCACTGCTAACCTGCCATTACATCTGCTTACAGAGAGTTAGCTTTAGGATTGCTTAGCCAGTGTAGGCATTGCTTACCACTGCTCAAACTGGCTTGCACCCACTAACTAGTTCTTAAATATGCTTACTACCGCTTATTTGTGCTTAAGCCTGCTTACTAGTGCCTTATTCATTATGACACTGAAACCTCACATGTGCATTTCCTGCAGTACTCCAGTTCATAGAAACATGTTATTTAGTGGGTTATGCAACATAAATATTACTCATAATGTGCTTTGCCATGAAAAATGGAATCTGCGGCAGTCGGACTCAAACCAGGAATGCTTGCTCAAAAGGTGAATGCTCTGCCCACGACACTACTGCTATGCTGCTTCTTTTGTATATATCTTCCTTGTTATCCTTTTCAGCCATTTAAGCTACATTAACTGTAGCTAAGCGATGGGCACACACGCGCACCTACGGTTAGCTTTAATCGGATTTAAAAAAAAATAAAAGTGTTTCTTCATTTTATTTATATGTACTGTTGCTGTTGTACATATGGGGGACTGTTGGGGATATGCAGACACCTATGAGCAGTCTCACTCATTTCTTACCTCTTTCTGCTGTTCTGCATTGCGAGGACATGTATATTCTGAGAGCTCTGCTCTCAAACACACCCCCTGGACTCTTACACGCTCCATGTAAGATTACGAGCTCATGCAGCGTGTCTCATTATTATGCATGGCGCACTGCCATCCTGCTTTTAAATGGTCGCTTCCGTGCAGGACTAAGCTAGTCCTGCACAGAAAATTAGTAAATTCGGGGGGGTGTCTTTTTGAAAGATTTGACTGTGTAGTTTGAAACCATGACTGGCACCCTTTTTGCCCAGTGTCATAATATCACATTCACTAACAATAAAGGTGAGTGCATATCTAATGTTCCAGGGATTTATCTTTCATAAACTACTGCAGATAATTTTACCAGCTTTTACAATTATGTTACCCAGCTTGTAATCATCAGAACATTTGGATATCTTTAACCTATTTCCAACTTCTAAATCTGAATGACAGTCCAAAAAAAGTTGGCCTCATCACAAAGTCCTTTGGGACACCACTGGTAAATATGGATAGCCAGATAATTTCCCATCCTGACATGTTGCACCCTGTTGGTTAATTAGTGCTTTACATAATGAATTTCATATGGCTGGACATGTAATGCTTTTAACTTGTCAATTATTCTGTTATTTAGAATAGTGTCAAAAAGCCTGATTCTTCATCTTATTCCACGATTTACCTTCTTACATCTCTTATGTAACTGTTAGACTGAAGAACCATCTAGCTATCAGCCATAGAAACCCCAACCTTTTAACATCTGTAGCAAAATACATCATGGCAAAAGATGCACTTCTGCCAACAATGTAATAAGGTCTGCCACTCATAACTGCAGGCTCCTCCATCAAATGCAACAAATCCAAGACTCTGCTAAGCAAGTTTATAAGTTATAAGTACCACTGCACCTCTTTGACCAAGGGAAATATTTTATCAGTCATGTCAACAACCAAACTGTCTTCCTACTTATTGATATGCAGAATAGTTAACCTTAACCACTAACTACCTCCACTAAACCTTTTTTTTTAAATAAAACTTTTGCCCAATAACTTTATCTATAGACATCAAAAATATGTACTAAGACACCTTAAAGTTAGATACATTGGGCCAACACTCTGGACAGTTAATCATTATGAAATGTGTATACCTAACTATGTAAATCCTTCCACATTCAATAAGATTGTGGGATTCGACAGCTCAGAAACCAAGTTTGGAAAGTTTTAAAGCAGAAGTGATGAAATGACACCAAAATGTAAGCAGAATGATCATGTTTTATTAAGCGTTGACTATGACTGACTACAGTACAAATCAAACTGGTATGAAAATCAAAAAACATTTTGCTGCACATTGGTAGAAAGATATTACCACAGTAAATATTCTGAACACAATACACTTTGTGTTTATATAAAATGATATCAGGGAGGCAGAAACATTGACCATAAAATTAAATTATGCAGTATGGCAGCCCCATCAGACCATTTATGCAGAGAACAAACTAAGAAAAGGTAATAACTGTGAGTTATTAATGCAGGGACATTAGTGCTGTAGAAAAGATCAATATGAAAAACACAATTTTAGTTTTCAGCACAGCTTTCCTTTAAAATATCTTGAGAAAAATAACTCACTTGTAGCTGAAAATTAAGCACATTCCTGACGTCAGAAAAGACTGGACATCATACAAGGAATGAAGAGTGGACAGTGCTGGCAAGCAAAGATTAGCAGCATAAGGTAAAAAGTCTTTAAAAGCTGTTAGAAGTTTGCTTTACTACCTTAAAACAAAGACAATATAATGAGCATACCTCCTAATGCTAAAGTACAGCTATCAGTAACAAGTGAAAACAGTACTCAAAATGAAGCGCTGTACAACAATGGCCAATGAAGTACGATTTTCTTGAGAAATAGGTAGCATAATCAAATATATAAAACTTTACAAGTACTTCATTGGTCATTGTTGTACAGCGCTTCATTTTGAGTACTGTTAAAAACAAAGACTGTGGCAGAATGAAATGGGAAGACTCTTCATTCTTTAGAGGGAACCTTAGTTTCTGCCTGTTGTCTTTTTGGCAGATGTAAGTGTTTTACTGGCCTTCAAAAGCTTTGAAAGTTAGTAAATCACATCATGGTCCACTCTTTGTTCTTTTCTGTAACTGGTAGTACATAGAGTGTATAAAGTTTCATGCATTACAAGGAGTTATCATTGGCACTAACCAATTATAAACATTACTATGTGTTCTCAACATGGATGTCAATATTCATCTCTCAAGCTTCGCTCTCAAGATGGCTTTCTTGGCATTAACGTCTCAAACAAATAATAAATTGGATATGATTGTAGAAAATCATAATCCTCTATATGGTGCAAATTTCTTTTTGCTTTACTTTTGGTAGAAATGCAGAAAGAAATTTTCCATTTATTTGATGGAATATATGTTTATATCTTGTTCTGAGATACCAGCAAACTCACAGAACAACATAAACATTTAGTAAAGAGGAATATGCCTGGGTCTCTGGGTCTCCAATCATAACCAACTTATTATGTGCTTGGGACAGTCATGTCCAGAACATAGTTATGACAAGAAAGACCCAATCATAATTGTTTCCAGTATATGGAGCTTTATATTTCCATATATCACAAGTTACAGAAAAAGCAGAGTTTACATAGGTTCTAAGGTTCATAGGTGTGTACTAGGCTAATGGCCCTGGAGCGTTTACAGGCCCAGCCCATAGGAATATCCTGGCATCATGCCACCCAACCTTAGTTCCCAGTACATCTGTCAAGTAGAGCCACTGGAGTGATCCCCAGGTTGAATTTTCTATTTCCCATCCACTCACAAGCACTCTCTTTTCAGTTTCTGATAGAATGCACATTAGCATACTACTTTCTAAATTGGTTGCAGAACATACCACAAAAATTACATCATATGATTTTTTTCAGATTTTTATATATATATATATATATATATATATATATATATATATATATATATATATATATATATATTTTTTTATTTTACATGTTTATTAACCAGGCAAGACCACTAGGCTCAATTGACCCTTTTCACAGTTGGCCATGGAGCACTGTCTGGTTATATGAGTTGCAAAGAGTTACACATAAGGTAAACAGAGATGGAAGAATCAAATTCTGTACCCTTGGCTACAGGGAGCAGCATGTTAATAGCCAAGAGCCTTAATTCTCAATTCTGTATCACCACAGTTCCAGTTTGATACCAGTTCCAGTGGGACTTGCTTCCTTCCCTCACATACAGTCCCTGCTCCAGGGATATCAACATGTTGCCAATATCAGTAGGGTTACCACCTGTCCCACTTTATGAGGGACAGTCCCTCTTTGGGCAGTTGTGTCTTGACACAAAATATTAAAAATGGCAAATGTCCTGAGATTGTAGGACGTAATTATGTCCCATATTTTATGTAATAGTTGCATAAAATAGTTATTTCTGTATCTAAAATACTTAAATGTTACAAGAAACAGAATAAGCAACTAAACTACTACAAGAATAAGCTTTTATTTAGGCAAAAAAGTTAAGTTCTATCCTTTTTACTGACCGTGGGTATGTGTTGGCCTGTAAAATCTGATGTGTGTCCCAAAAATGTCCCACTTTGGCCATTTGAAAAAGTGGCAACCCTAAATATCAGTGAAGCTACAGGGTGGTAATGCAGTGGGTGGTGGTGGGGGCAGACAGAACTCCAGAAATAATAATTTAAAGAGGCCACCATGAAATGTATAACATCCTGTTATTTCACATCAAAAATCAAAACTTGCCTGCAAATACCTGGGAACTGAGAAGTATGCCTTCAATCGACTGATACCAGCCTTTGATTTCATCTAAACTTCAACGAAAAACACCCATTTTCCTGTCCAGCAGTATTCAATAGGGTGTCATATTTTTGCATGGTATAGATTTATTCGTTAAATAATCTAGGCAATAATAACAATAAAACAAGCGAGACTGACTCTACATCGACACAGATTTGTTTTCTTTCTTGTACACAGTGTGTTGTGCATAACAGGGCATCCACAAAGAGCACGCAAGTCTTAACAGACGTAATGTTTCTCGGCATTTTTCTTCTAGCAGGCATGCCACCCATTTTAGTTTACGTGCTAATGGTATTTGTTTGTGAGCTAGGTAGCATGCATTTTTATTAATCACCTGTCAAACTAAAGGCATCGTTCTTTATGCTTTTGCTTACTTTTAGTTAAAACGTATTGTGTGTCTTAAGGTGAGTAAGTACTGCAGTTATGTTTGTCTTCTTACCATTCTAAATAGTCCCTATTGTTTCTTAATGTGATCCGTTTATTATAAACTATTGTTATTGCTGGATGATTAACATTATTTACAAAACTAAGCAGTTTTCAAATAGTTGCAGTTGGATTAGATCCTCACTTTCATTAAATTCTGTCTTTATTTCTTCATACCTCTCAACCTCTTAATGCAAGAAATCTGGACAAAGCTTCACAAAATGGGGAGACGAAGGCCAAAAAACAGGGACATATGCTCTTATAAACTCAGTTATTTTAACATATAATTTACGAAGTATTTGAATTCTGAAACTCAAATGTATGTCATTATTTAGTGACTTCAGTCGTCATGTAATCCCATTGATTTGCTAGAAAACCATAAATGTTATGAGGAACGGACAAAAATATGAAAAAAAATCTGCACGTTCTGCAAACGTGGACAGTTGGAAGGTTTGATTCTGGCCTTTTGAATACATCTGAAAGGCAGAACCATGCTGGGTCTTGTTGCCCTTTTAGGGTGAAATTATCCTTCAGGTTATGCATTTTAACTGCCCCTGCTTCTGTCTCATATTTTTGTCCCTTTCTTATAAAGTTTCCGTTTTTTATTTTATTTATTTTTTTCTGGCAGACTGTTAAACATTGTATTTACTGATGACATAAATGCAAGTTATAGAGTATAGACATTATATCATTTGGAAAAACAGCTTTAGCAACTTCCTAAGATAAGAGCAATATTTAAAATCTGTGCCTAATTTTGGGTTTATTCCCCCTCGAACACAAAATGATTTTTGGCTTTCTCCCTAAGTCTTAGGCCAAGAGGTTGACACTATAGGTCACTGAGTATGGGTTACTGCTAGACATGTCCAGCCTAAATGATAGATAAACTAAGAAAGTAGTATTAAAGGTGCATGAAGAAACATTAGAAGTATTTATAGATACAGTGGTGGAGGGGCATCATAATCAGCATGTAAGCTAGGATATAATATTACCACGGTCCCCTAGATTTAAGTAGGATAGTAGGTTTGTATTTATAGTTTGTTGACATAAATACAATAGTTAAGCAGTGAGAATGTTTAACTTGTTCAGATCTTTTCTCTCTGTATTCTTTTAGGCCAGTTCTGTAGATCTTTTTCTCTCTTCTCCTTTCCACAGTTGTTTGCTGCGTTTATGTTTCTACTGTGCTACCGTCCAGTGTGTAACTGACATTTGCACAACTGTTCAGTTTCTTTTGTGAAACTTCTTAGCCTCCCATCTTTTCATAATCTGTCTGGAGGCAGCAACCACCTAGAGGATGCCATCCTTATTTGGGACAGTGGATTAGGCATAATGCTGCTGCTTTCTCTGGCAGAAGAGTTACTTTGTATGGGATGACATAAATGTGTCCTCACAGAAGATTATGCATCGTGCAGCCCAATAATGCTTATGGTGAAAAAAAAGGTAACATGGGTTTCACGGCACACTAATAAAACAATTATAGTATTTTTTGATACTTGTCTGAGTAAACCAGTGTAAATCACTGTGTTTGTGTGTGTGTGTGTGTATGTATGCATGAGTTTTTAGGCAGGATGTTCCTGAGGACAGTAGTCAAGTCAAAGTAAACTTTATTGTCATTCAGAAATCACACAAGTGCAAAAACTGAATTAAATTCTGTGTCTCCAGACTCAATGTGCAGACAACATATAGACTATTTTCACAGACATTTACACGTGTAACACCTAGTTATTACATCACAGACATGCAGGTAGACAGACTAATATTGCACATAATTAGAAACACATTTTAACACTTTTCGACTTGAACACTTACTTGTATGAGACAATAATATTGCACAGGTACTTGGTTAAGGCATTGCATTGATCCTTGCACAGAAAGAGACATTTGAGTATTGCACTGTGAACATTAGAGTTTTGCACTATGGACCTTAGAGTATTGCACTATGATTAATTTACGGATTTGCATGTATTGCACTGAAAGAAGAGAGATTTTACTGCATTGCTACTACCCTAGATGGCATATAAATTACAGTCATGGTGAATATTGCACTAAGTATTAGGTGAGACTGGTAACCAGGTTCTTGCACAATTTGAGACAGTTTTGTGGCTCAGGTCAGCTCTCCCCCATTTATTTGTGGAAATAAACTTGTATCAGTCTGTATGTGTGTGCACAAACAGGACCAAGTTTACAGGTGTTTGATAAGTCAGACTTAAAGGGAAGAAGCAGCACCTACTTGAATGTGTAAAAACTATTAACTCAGATGTGTCGAAACAGTGTGTCTGCCCCAGACAACACTGACAGAGCTTTGGTCAGTAGCCCATATGCCAGAAAGGCAGTAAGGGAGAAAATAAAAATGAGAAACCAGTGGCTTGCTCCACTTCTCTTGGGGTTGGGGGAAACCTTTTATTACTGTATCTAGGCTAGCAAAGAACTGAAGGTATAGACTTATATGCATGCCATGCATAGGCACATGGATATTGAGAGCAGCGTAAGTCATTGCTTACAATTCAGGAGGGTCAGTTTACTGGTTAGGATGTAACAAGAAGTCCATACCTGCAGCATGATAATTGTATGAATTCTTTCTCCTGTTTTTTTACTTCTTGAGGGGGAAAAACGTAGGACACAAATGCACTATAAATGGATGCTTAAAAGCAGCAGTTATGTGTCTGTGCAATGGATATGGAAAATCCCAGGCAGGGTGCCACATTGCTTTGCAGTTGGCACTTTTGAGCTTTTCTTGTAAGAAGAGCTACAATAAGAAAACATCTGATGTGTTATCAAAATGTTAGGCAAAAAACCTGGAGAATATTTTGCATTTTCAGTCTGTCTTCTTTTAACAAAGCCATTTCTAGAACTGCTTATGGCTTTCATTGGGATGTGTTTCATTATCATTTTGTGCAGGAGCAAGCAGTCCTGAGTGGTTAGTTTCATAAACTTTTCTAAGATCAGATGAGGCTAATGGATAGTAGACGTTGAACTGTATGAGCAGTATTGGGTAATTAGTCTTTATGTTTCATATTTGATGCGTTATGCAGTTTCATGAAGTAGTGTCAGTAACTATGCAGTGGAGAACATCATATGTAATTAGCTTGGTTATATACAGATTAATACTAAGAAGGTTTGATGTTTACTTCTCTTATGAAAAGTCATTAAGCAATTTTATTCTGTAAGGTTTTACCTCCATCCCTATTGGCTATTAAGCCTACCTCAGCCTATTCATTCCCTCACTACAGTTGAGCCCCCATTGAGAGAATGAGAGATGATAGGAGGTGCTGTCATATAGGCAGCTGTGGTGGTGATTTGTGTCCTCCTCGACATCCCTAGTAAAGGTGTTTTTAGTTTAGTCTCTGTTCCTGCCCCTGCTGACTGATGTGAACTCCTGCATGATCACAGGGGCCACTTTGCCAGATTGTGAATGCTAAGTCTTTTGTTCTGGTCATTGGGGTACCTTGCGAACTTCTGCTTTCTTAGTGGTGCTTGGCTGACTAGGAACCATCATTCCCTAGCCCCATGATTGTTGAGCTAGCTCTACAAACACTGGACTGCCTCAACCTATATGACCCCAGAAACATTTATTCACAACTGGGAGGTATAGAAATAAAAATCATGGTAAGGGTGTTTTGAACACCTAATGGGATAACATAGCTAGGATCAAAATGGCCCTTCAGGCTAGTTAGCTTAGTTATTTCCTGTGAACTCTCGCAGCCTCAGTCATAACCAGAGCTTTATCCTTCTCTGCTATTATATGACATACAGAAAATGTGTATACAGATATACTTCCATATGTATATACACATTTTTTTTTAAATCAAATGCACTTTTGCTGTGAGACTGAAATATCTGACAAGCAGTCTGTAGAGGAGCACCTTCACTTTCACAAGCAGTTGCAGAAATTCTTTAGTTGCTAGGGTGGTTTATTAAAAGGGGGTCTTGCGATGAGTTTATCAGTCATGTGACACATTGGCTGAAGTCATGTCAAAAAAAAAAAGAAAATGGGTGGATACGTGGCAACCAAAAAACATTTCTGTAGAGGGACTCATTTACTGGCAGATTTAATTACATTGGCTCAGTTCATTAATTGCAATAATGCTTAAAAGCCATTCATCTTTCTAAATGAATGTATCATTTTTTACTTTACTCTGAAGTACATAAAGTATTTTGTTAAAGGGCAAACTGTGTTAGCATTATCTTGTAATGTGTGGAGTACTCTGATTATCCTCTGAAGTTGAGAAAAAAGCAATGTCCATATACAAATGCCTTATTAAATGAGTTTATTATAGTAGGTTTTTGTTTATGTACCTGTGTTAGTGAGCCTCACACTGGCCCACACATGGCACTCACCACAAAACAGCATCAGAAACCAGCTGTCAGCTTCAGAAGTTGTAACACGCAGCAGTTCAAGAAACTACTAACAACAAAAATTTGACAAGTGCCCAATAACTTTTAAAGCCATTTGATTTAGAGTGGCATGTTGTTTGTGGCTGCCTTTTTATGGCAGAACGAGGTATGTGTTACAACTTTTAAAGCTGTAAGATGGATTGCTGTACCAAACTTTTTTTAAGTTGTGATATTTCTAGGCAGTTTGAACTCCCCATGGACTTTTAAGAATTATGAGCAGGTGATTGATCGTAACTTCACTTTGTGATTGAAAATTTGTAAAGTAACATCCAGAGACTGCCCATGCTATTGAATAGATTTCCCATACATGCCAAGCAGAGCAACTCACTGGCCCTCTTCAAGAGAAATCTTGATGAGTGGATGGGAAATAGAAAATTCACCTCGGGGATCACTCCAATGGCTCTACTCGACAGAGGCACTAGAAACTAAGGTTGGGTGGCACGATACCAGGGTAATCCTGTGGGCTAGGCTTGTAAAGGCTCCAGGGCCATTAGCCTAGTACAGACCTATGAACCTTATTGTATTCATTAGAATGCTTCTGAAAAGCATTATTCTGATAGGCACTTAAAACATGTAATCCAGTCCCACTAGACATCAAGTCTATGCACACTATTTAGAATTCAGCTCTCATTTTAAGACACACGTTAATTAATCATTTATAAGTGGCAGTCTGGATAAACATTTTATACAACCCAATTCAGGTGTGAAGTGCAGATCTCTGTGTAGAGGAGGTTTGTTGTTTATTAACTGCAGAACTCTGCACCAGTTTGTTTGGAAATGTCCATTGTATTATGATTTTACTGTTAAACTGTGCTACTTTTATTGTATAACTTAAAACAGAAGTCATTACTTTAGTTTTGAAACATGTTTTTAGCTGTAAACAGACTGTTGTGTCCAGTCTACCCACCTTGAATTAAAGAAAGAAAGAAAGAAAGAAACAGAACTCACCAAATAACAAAAAATCTTGACTGAATGATTTGGACTAGAAGGCTGTACTAAATAACTTTTACCAAAAATGTGTTATGTTTATGTTGTCAGTGTTCATTATAACCATAGCTAGACAGTCATAGCATTCAGATAAGGATGTGTTTTCTCATGTCAGCATTGCAGATTATCGGACTTAATGTACTCTTGAGATTTACCTTTGATATGCTGAATATGTGGAGTACAGTGCATTTACTGAGCACCCTAGTCCAACAGTGTCTTTGCCTGGATAATTTTTCCCACATGAAGGTTCAGCTCCTGCAGGAGGCACTTAGACAGCTGCCTTGGGAAGGGGAGGATACAAGGGGCACTGAGACAACCTTGGCATTGGAAGCCAATCTGAAGGGTGATTATGGTGGAAGGTCATGGCCCTGCCATTGCTGTGTTACAGGCATGAATACTTAGGCATGGCAGTGAACTAGATGCATTATATTTGTGAAGATTGGGTGAAGATAGACGAAGTCTGCCAGCCTGGCCAGATAGAATTTTGGAGATAATTCTGTCATCTGTAAATATTAATGTAAACCACAGGCTTGTTGTCTTAAATGGTAAAAATAGTGTTACATGTGGAACTGCAAAAATGTAACAACAGTGCACTCTACTGACCAAGTAAAGCATGTTGTGACCCTTTGATGTTAAAACACAGCTCCAGACGATCTAGATGAAGGAATTATTGCTATTGTTTTAAGGCCAGAGTTAATTTAAGCATTTTTGTCTTGACCATCCAACTCAGCACTGCCTTTGCTCTATATGAAAGTTTATCTTAGAGTTGTGTTTTCTCTTAGAAATAGCTAGAAACTAGATAGATTAGACTAAGTGTTTTTATGTGATGTCAGAACTGTACTACTAAATTATTTTAAGTATTTCTCTGTGATCTCTGAACTCTTGATTAGCACTGTGTAGTAAAAAGTATTGTCTTGTGTTTTCACTAATTGTTATTAAATAGTTTTAATCCCTTTCAACTGTGGCTGTTTTGTAGAGATAATTTAAGCTCTTTAGAGTACTTGCATGCCTTTGGTAAATTGTACAAAGCCACTTCAATAGCTTTAGCCCTGAGCTATACTACCAATTGGATAATAATATTGCACAGTAATAATTGGACACCCTTTTAAGGGCCTTTGAGTAGCTGATAAATATTAGTGGGTGGTGGCAGCTGGTACTACAGTATAGTTGGGAAAAAGGGGCAGAGCTGGAGAACCTGTGCCAGCCTTCCCCAGGAGTTTCTGTGTGGTTGTATAAACTCTTCTCAAAGTGTGTGTGTGTGTGTGTGTGTGTGTGTGTGTGTGTGTGTGTGTGTGTGTGTGTGTGTGTGTGTGTGTGTGTGTGTGTGTGTGTGTGTGTGTGTGTGTGTGTGTGTGTGTCAGCTACTTGGACAGGGACATGAAGCACTGGTTGGACAGAGAGGGTGCTGGAGATTTTAGCTTGCCCACTAGGCTGAGATCTGGACCCTATAGCTGTGCCAGTGGAGAGTCTTATTGGGGACCTGGAGAGCAAGGGAGTGACCAGCCCCAGACTGACTGTGATCTCTGTGTGCTCTTAAGGGAAATTGCACTTTACTGTGTGTATTTATCCTTTTTTCCTATATGAGACACCCCTCACTGGTGTTAGTGGTGAGGATTGAGGGTCCTTTATTGCTGGGCCAGGGCGTGGGCATCACAATATTTACCAGGCATTGTATGGGGGGAACCAACACTTAACACCTTCACAGATACAGAGACTTTCCTGCTGACTAAGATCTGTCATGGTCTAAGGGATTACAGTCATCTACAGGCATAGCCAGAGTCTAATGACACCAGCTTGGATACTGTCAGGGTGTGTGCTGAAGAGGAATGGAGCTAAAACAGATCTCTCTGGAAAGCCACTGGTAACCAGCCTTTTAAAGCAAAGTGTGTCAGCAACCCTAACAGCATAAGTTCTTTATGTTAGCCAGTTAGCTATCTAGTGGTTTATGTAGGAGTCAGTATTCAATAAGGTGAGTTTCTCAACAATACCCAAGCGTGGGATGGTATCAAATGCTTTAACTAGTTTCAGGTAGCCAATGGGTGCTGCTTGTCCACTATCTGGTGCATCAGTTATCTTCTCAGAGAAGTCTACTAGATTCAGCAGGCATGACATGCTATTATCACACCATATTGATTTGGGTCAAGGGACTGCAGGCTACCAATGAGATTATTTATGATCCCCATAGCTAAAGACTCCATTATTTTACAGATTATACCAATAAGAATGACTGGACTATAGGTTCCAAGCTCAGTGGTAGTGCCATCCTTGTGAAAGTTCATTACTATGACTGTTCACTGGGCCTTGAGCAGATATCTAGTGGACAGGCTAAGACTGAACTGTTTAAATAAATATTAATGAGGTAGAGTTTACTGCTGACTAGGAAACAATCAGATATATTCTTAGGACCAGTAGCACTTGTATTTTCAGTTTTGGAGATGGTGTTTGGATCTGTTTAAGATTATTTTATGGAAGGTATGGGCTGAGTTGTAAGAAGGGGGAAACAGGGTGAGGAGATCAGGGAAAAGTTAGAAGTGAATTTATCTGAGAGTATATTGGCATGGTCCTCAGTGTCAGATAGGTGGTACTGTTAGATATTAAATCAATGCTGTGTTCTATTATGTCTAATATTCCTAATATAGTTTAACAAGTTATTATGGTTATGTTTGAAGGATATGGCAATATTTAATTCACATTTAGCTTTTCAGGTTTTGATCTTCCACTTAAGATCTCTGCTGACATTTTTTTAATTACTTATAGAAAAAGGTAATTTGCATTAATTCCTTAGTGGCAGAAGTATTTTCTGTTCTAAAACCGAGTTCATAGGTGAGTACTAGGCTAATGGCCCTGGAGCCAACACAAGCCTAGCCCAAGAACATACCCAGTTGTTCTGTTGCCGGGCATTAGTTCCTTGTACCTCTATCGAGCAAGGCTATTGAGATGATCCCAGGGGTGAATTTCCTGTTGCCCATCCACTCATCAAGATTTTTCTTGAAGAGGGCCAGTGAGGTGCTCTGCTTGATATGAATGGAGAGTTTATTCCAGAGTATGGGTAGTCTCTGGGTTAGGAACCTGTCCCTCCAGCAGGTTCTGTTTATTGTGGTAATGAGGTTGAGGTCCTTGGACCGTGTGGTGCTGAGGGATTGGGCCTTTTTCAGATGAAGCATGTCTAGTAACACTGGGTCTGACATGGCTTTGTATGCCAAGCAGAGATCGCCTGTAAGTAGGCTATATGAGACAGAGTACAACTGTAGTTTTTTGAGTTTGTCTGTATAGGGCATGTGTTTGAGTCATAGGATCCTCTTTGTGAGGAATTTCTGTGACCTCTCCAGTTGTTGCAGGTATCTAGTGAGGCACATGCCAAATGGGGCATTGTACTCTGTAATGGGACTAATAAGGGATGAGTAAAGATGGACTATGACCTCTTTCTTCCTGGAGGAGAAACCCTTTGTAATGAGGTGTGCCACATAGAAAGACTTTCTAACTACAGTGGCCACGTAGTTGACAGAGGAGAGGTTGCTATCCACTTGTGTTCTTAGATCTCTTATCACATCTTGGGAGTCGAGAGGGTTACCATCGACGTGGTTGTCTGTGAGCACTGAGTTTTTCCTGAAGGGGATGACGATGCACTTTCTGGCCTTGAGCTTAAGACTATGACTCTGGCACCAGTCGTTGGTGTTAGTGAGGCCTTTTTGCAGGATGTTGACGTCAGCTTGAGAGTCAATAATGGTTCCCAGTTTGCAGTCATCTGCAAACTTGGTCAACCAAACTCCTTTGATGTTGGCCTGAACTTCAAAAGAGTATATACCAAACAGGAGAGGACCCAGGATTGATCCCTGTGGGAACCCACTTGTGACTGCCCAGTAGGCAGATTTGGAGTCTGCTACTTTCACCGTGTGGGTTCTGTCTGTGAGCCAGTTGGCAACCCATGTTATGATGTAGGGGTTGATGCCTAGGTTGGTGAGTCTGTCAATGATCCTGGAGTGGGGGATGCTGTCAAAGGCCTTGGTCAGATCGAGGTAGGCTGAATGGACTGCCTTGCCTTCATCAACCGCTCTCGTGACAGATTTGAAGAAGTCTATCACGTTGAGCAGACATGATCTGCCCTTTGAAAACCCAAACTGTGAGGGATCCAGGGTTTGAAGGTTCCCGATATCCTTATTGATGTGGTCCATAATGATGCGCTCCATGGCCTTACAGATCAGGCTTATCAGGCTGATGGGCTGGTAGTTTCCTGGGTCAGTAATTGCTCCCCCTTTGTGGAGAGGAATGACCGTAGTAGTTCGCCATTCAGTGGGGACAAAGCCTGAAGTAAAGCTGTGGTTAAAAAGGGCACTTGGGTGAGATGCCAGTTCCCTTTGTAGTTTGTGTAGCATGCAGACAGGTATATTATCAGGTCTCATGGAAGCTGTATTTTTGGCTTTGGATAGTGCAGCTTCTCCCTGAGCAGCTGTGATATTAGGGATTTAGCATTCCTTGGGTATTGCGATGGGCCCTTTTGGGGGTGAGGGAGGGTAAAGTTATCATTAAACCTGTCTGCCAAGATGTTGGCAATATCTGTTGGTTCAGTATAAGTGGTGCCATTGTACAGTAGCTCAGAGTACCCTTGCGTATTGTTATGTAGGTTCTTGACATAACTAAAGAATGCCTTGCGGTTATCTTTAGCATCTGTTGCAATTTTGTTTTCATAACTAGCTTTGGAGGCTTTGATGAGGGATCTCAGTTTTTTGCTGAGACTTACAAGGGAGTTTTTCCAGTCTTTGGATTTTGCCCTTTTCTGCAGCAGTTTCTTTTTATTCTGCTTAGCTTTTGTTTATGGCAGGGGACCACCAGATTAGCTTTCTTTGTTTGGAGGATATGACCTTGGTTCTGTCAAGTATGGCCTGATCCATGCACTTGTGTAAATGCTCATACAGCGCCTTGGTGTATGATTCCATGGCCATACGTCCTTCCCCTGTTTGCGTTGGTGATGTGAAGTTTGACACTTCTGTCTTCAAAAGCACAAAATTGGCTTTAGAAAAGTGTTTCACTGTGGTTTCCTTCATAGGGGTGTGGGTGGGATTTGGATATCGACTGTGATTATTTTATGATCAGATCTGACCAGTGAGAAGTTGATCACTGGTGTAGAGCAGTGGTCTCCCTTGTTTGTGATGACTAGATCAAGAATGTTTCTGCCTCTGGTGGGGGTGAGAATGAGTTGGTCCAAGGTGTTGGAGTTAATGAATTCTAGAAAACATTGGGCAAATGAGTTGGAGCAGGAGTAATTTTCCCAGCGAATGGAGGGGTAGTTAAAGTCTCACAGTATAAGGGTACTGGGTTGAACCTTGATGCTTTCCATAGTGTTCAGGAATGCAAAGTGGGAGTCTTGGGACATTGTGGGGGATCTAGAACAGGCTACAACCTGGATTGCTGTTTTATCCAGTGTTAGTTGTACCTGTAGTATCTCTGTTGCATTATGTTGGGTCACCAGTCTGGAGGTGTGCATGTCCTTTATGAAAATGGAGACACCACCTCCTTTGGGGCTTCGGTCCACACATCCCTTGTGGCTTTGGTCCAGGTTTGGGGGTCAGAAGGTGTGATATGCTGTGTAGTCTGGTAGCACTGGGGTGCTCTCTGGAACCTTGAACCAGGTCTCTGTTACTGCACAGAGGTCGATCTTCTCCAGTTTTAGGAGAGACTCGAGTGAGTGCATTTTGAGATTTAGGCTTCTAGCATTGAGTAGCATTACCTTCAGGTTGTGTTTGTTTGCAGTTGTTATGGTGATAATTTTGTCTTCAGGGCGTTGCCTAAAAAAGGCACTATAGGGGTTGCAAGAGCTTTAGATAGTATCTGGAATCCCAGGGGTGACAAATGCAGACCATCTCTGGCAAAGCATTGAGGTCTGTCTGTCATGTCATCGCAGGCAGACAGGTACTGGATCCCCTTTGAATGACACCAGAAACTTATCCAATTGTTGAAGTCAGTCATGTTCTGCTTGTACTGTGGTATCATTCTAGGTGATGGTAGTATGCTACTCAGGGATAGGGTCATACCTTCCTGGGCTACAAGATCCAAAAGCTCCTCCATGTCTATTTTCATGTAGTCTAGGGAGGTACATCTTAGGTCAGTCACACCAACATGAGCAATGACCGAGTCATACTTATACTTACTGTGGAGAGACCCAAGTGCATGCATTATGCAGTGGATCCTGGCACCTGACAGGCAGCTGACCATAACTTTCTCCTTATTTAATCTAGTGAGTGGGACGTCAGTGTGCCTTACTATAGAGTCACCAATGATTAGTGTATTGGGTAGACTGCTTTGCCATAGGGGCTTAGGTTGAGTGGCACACTGTTTATGTGGGCTATGTGTCATGGGGGTTGTGTTTGGCTGAGATGGTTGCTTGCATTTTTGCCTTGGAGGTCTTTGCTGTTTGGGCAGATTTTTATTGAGAACCTCTGTGAAAGTGGGAGTGTGTTTTGTGTTACTATGTGAGAGGTGAGGTGGTGTGTGATCTGGTGAGCTATGTGCTCTATGTGGTGTGGACTGTGTGTTTACCTTCTCCTCTTGACTGGCTAGCCCAGTCTTGGTATGAGAGAGTGTGGCTTCCAGTTTGGTTATGTACGTGCATCTCTCACAAGTGGATGTGTTAGTAGGTAGGAGGAGAGGGTTGTCTGTGTACATAAGGCAGTTGCTGCAATGCTTCAGGATGCCCAGGTTCACCAGGTTAATAGGAGAAAATTTAGTGAACTGACCTTTGGATATGCCTGGATAGGTGCCTATTATTTAAGTACTGTAGCTGTTATGCAAGTACTATAGTACTGTAGCTATTATGCTTCTTTATAAGTGCTAAAGCTGTTTCTGTTAGTACTATTAGCGGTTTGTGCTACTACAATGATAGTTGCAAGAGGTTCTGAGCAAGTGCTGGGTTTAGAGGTCTGATTTGAATGCTCAGAGATGAAAGCTAGCAAGATCTGAGGGAAAATTTGAAGAGCAGACTTTGTCTAATAGTTTACCCTACCTTAACTGCGCTGAATGACTTGCAAACCTGCGTAAACATGGGTTTTTAAGTCAGAAAGTTGAAAGGGATAGAAGCAGCCCAAAATGGCCAATAAAAAACAATTCCTGAGCTGGAAACCACTCCTCTTAGCGATAGATAGGCTGCTCAGAGCTTACCACTCCCACTGATAAGCAGAAAGACTTTCTTCTATCTCTGCAAGGTCTGGACAACTCAGAATACCAACTTCTTCTTCTTCTTTCAGCTGCTCCCATTAGGGGTTGCCACAGCAGATCAACTGTTTCCATTTCTTCCTGTCCTCTGCATCTTGCTCTGTCACACCAACCACATGCATGTCCTCTCTCACCACATCCATAAACCTTATTTTAAGCCTTCCTCTTTTCCTGTTACCTGGCAACTTCATCCTTAGCATCTTTTTCCCAATATACTCTGCATCCCTTCTCAGCACATGTCCAAACCAATGTAATCTTGCCTCTCTGGCTTTGTCTCCAAACCTTCCAACCTGGGCTGACCCTCTAATATACTTATTTCTAATCCTGTCCATCCTTATCACACCCAGTGCAAATCTTAACATCTTCCACTCTGCCACGTCAAGCTCTGACTCCTGCCTTTTTGTCAATGCCACTGTCTCCAACTCATATAACATAGCTGGTCTCACTACCCTCTTGTAGACCTTCCCTTTCACTCTTACTGGTACTCGTCTGTCACAAATCACTCCTGATACTCTTCTCCACCCACTCCATCCTGCCTGTACTCTCTTCTTCACCTCTCTTCCACACTCACAATTACTCTGAACTGTTGATCCCAAGTATTTAAACTCATCCACCTTCACCACCTCTACTCTCTGCATTCTCACCATTCCTCTATCCTCCCTCTCATTCACACGCATATATTCTGTCTTGGTCCTGCTGACCTTTATTCCTTTTTTCTCTAGAGCATATCTCCAGCTCTCCAGGGTCTCTTCCACCTGTTCCCTACTCTCACTACAGATCACAATGTCATCTGCAAACATCATAGTCCACAGGGACTCCTGTCTGATCTCGTCTGTCAACCTGTCCATCACCATTGCAAATAAGAAAGTGCTCAGAGCTAATCTTTGATGTAATCCCACCTCCACCTTAAACGCATCCGTCACTCCCACTGCAGACCTCACCACTGTCACACTACCCTCGTACATATCCTGTACCACTCTTACATACTTCTCTGACACTCCTGACTTCCTCATACAATACCACAACTCCTCTCTAAGCACCCTGTCATATGCTTTGTCTAAATCCACAAAGACGCAATGCAACTCCTTCTGACTTTCTCTGTAGTTCTCCATAAACACTCTCAGAGCAAACATCACATCTGTAGTGCTCTTTCCTGGCATGAAACCATACTGCTGATCACTAATCATCACCTCCCTTCTTAACCTAGCTTCCACTACTCTTTCCCATAGCATCATGCTGGGACTGATCAATTTAATCCCTCTGTAGTTACTACAGCTCTGCACATCACCCTTATTCTTAAAAATGGTACCAAAACACTTTTTATCCATTCTTCAGGCATCCTCTCACTTTCCAAGATTTCATTAAACAATCTGGTTAAAGACTCCACTGCCATTTCACCTAAACACCTCCATGCTTCCACAGGTATGTCATCTGGACCAACAGCCTTTCCGTTCTTCATCCTCTTCATAGCTATCCTTACTTCCTCCTTGCTAATTCACTGCACTTCATGATTCACTAGCTGCACTTCATCCAACCTTCTCTCTCTCTCATTCTCTTCATTCATCAGCCCCACAAAGTACTATTTCCATCTGCTCAACACACTCTCCTCGCTTGTGAGCACATTTCCCTCATTATCCTTTATCACCCTTACCTGCTGCACATCTTTACTAGTTCGGTCCCTCTGTCTAGCCAATCGGTACCGGTCCTTTGCTCCCTCCTTAGTGTCCAACCTTTTATACAAGTCTTCATACGCCTTATCCTTAGCCTTCGCCACCTCTCTCTTTGCCATGCACCTCATCTCCTTATACTCTTGTCTACTTTCTTCATCTGTCTGACAATCCCACTTCTTCTTCGCCAACCTCTTTCTCTGAATACACTCCTGTACTTCTTCATTCCACCACCAGGTCTCCTTGTCCTCCTTCCTCTTTCCTGATGTCACACCAAGCACCTTTCTAGACATCTCTCTTACTAGCTCTGCTGTAGTTACCCAGCTATTTGGTAACTCTTCACTGCCACCCAGTGCCTGTCTTAACTCTTCCCTGAACATCACCTCACAATTACCCTTTTTCAATTTCCACCATTTGATCATTGGCGCTACTCTCACACTCATCCTCCTCTTCTTGATCACTAATGTCATCCTACAAACCGCCATCCTATGTTACCTAACTACACTTTCCCCTGCCACCACTTTACAGTCTCCAATATCCTTCAGACTGGCCCTTCTGCATAGAATATAATCCACCTATGTGCTTCTTCCTCCACTCTTGTATGTCACCCTATGCTCCTCCCTCTTGTTAAAATACGTATTCTTCACAGCCATGTCCATCCTTTTCGCAAAATCCACTACCATCTGACCTTCTGCATTCCTTTGCTTAACACCATACCTACCCATCACTTTCTCATCCCCTCTGTTCCCTTCACCAACATGCCCATTGAAATCTGCTCCAATCACCAGTCTCTCACCCTTGGGTACAGTCATTACCACTTCATCCAACTCACTCCAAAATTTTTCTTTCTCATCCATCGCATACCAAACTTGTGGAGCATATGCACTAACAACATTCATCATTACACCATCAGTTTCTAGCTTTATAAACATCACTCTGTCTGACACTCTTTTCACCTCCAAAACACTCTTAGCATACTGTTCCTTCAGGATAATGCTTATGCCATTTCTCCTCCCATCCACACCATGATAAAACAATTTGAAACTGCCTCCAATACACCTAGCCTTGCTCCCCTTCCATCTGGTCTCTTGCACACACAATATACCAACCTTCCTTCAGTTCATCGTATCAGCTAGCTCTCTCCCTATACCAGTCATACTGCCAACATTCAAAGTTCTGATCCTCACTATCACAGTCCTAGCCTTTAACTGCCTTTGGGCATGCCTTCCCCCTCTTCTCCTCCTTTGGCCAACAGTAGCCCAATTTCCACCAGCACCCTGTTGGCCAGCAGTACTGGTGGCGGTCATTGTTAACCCAGGCCTTGACTGATCCGGTATGTATATTTGTACTGTTGTCTGCATGTATGATTTGGCAAAATTTAATGCCGGATGGTCTTCCTGATGCAACCCTCCCCATGTATCCGGGCTTGGGACCGGCACAAAGAAATGCACTGGCTTGTGCATCCCCAGTGGCTGGATTACAGTCCTGGAATCAGCAAATCTGAGATCCGGACTATTCTAGTTTGAGAAAAGGCAGGAAACAAGCAAGTAGATATGATTTTTTGTTTTTTATTTTTTTTTTTTAGTTACAAAAACAGAAATGCAGTAAAAAATACACTTATAAGACTCTAAAAGGCTAGTGCACTTGAGTGTAAAGCCTGTATCAGTAAATGCAGTTGAAAAAGATTTTTGAAAAGTGCAGTACAAAAAATAAGCAGACAACGGTTACGTTAAATAAGGAAGGTTGTAAAACAGCTGTAAAGAAGTGCAGCAAGGCAAAATCAAGCTCAGAAAGCAAAAACAGGTACTTATAATCAAGAAAAGTATCCCTCCTTTCTGCTGCTGTAGTACTCTGCAGGATGTCCAAACAGGATCCGCTGAGGTAAAACAAGCCAAACCCTCGCAAACACGGGTGTTTAAATCAGAAAGCTGAAAGGGATAGAAGCTACCCAAAACACCTAATAAAAACAATTCCTGAGCTGGAAACCACTCCTCTTAGCGATAGATAGGCTGCTCAGACCTTACCCCTCCCACTGATAAGCAGAAAGACTTCCTTCTATCTCTGCAAGGTCTGCACAATTTAGGACACCAAATACAGTCCTGGAATCAGCAAATCTGAGATCCAGACTATTCTAGTTTGAGAAAATGTGGGAAACGAGCAAGTAGATAGGATTTTTTTTTGTTTTTGTTTTAGTTACAAAAACAGAAATGCAGTAAAAAATACACTTATAAGACTCTAAAAGGCTAGCACACTTGAGTGTGAAGCCTGTATCAGTAAATGCAGTTGAAAAAAAAGATTTTTAAAAGTGTAGTACAAAAAAATAAGCAGACAATTAAATTAAATAATGAAGCTTGTAAAACAGCTGTAAAGAAGTGCGGCAAGGCAAAATCAAGCTCAGAAAGCAAAAATGGGTAATTAAAACCCCAGTGCTACCAAAATCTGTTGTAGTACTCTGCAGGATGCCCAAACAGGATCTGCTGAGGTAAATACTTGGTGTTCTACCACAGGGGCCATTTCTTAAATTTGCCATTATACGTGTGATGGATGTGGACAGTTAATTCAACGTTGTAGGAAAGGTGGGAGTAAAAATCTGTAGTATAATTGGCAACTTTTAAGAGAAATTTTCAAATCAAACTAAAGAGTAAAAAGGAAACAGTAAATCACATATTAAAAAACTACAAGAAAGATCCAACAAAGCTGAAGTTTTAAATGTGTAATACCTTAAACCTTATGGACTCAGCTACATGACTTCTGAATGCCCATGACTTTTAACTAGAGAAATTTCAGAAAAAGTTGAGAAAGTTTAAAACCTTACAGTTGGGCAACGCATTCCTGTGGGAATGTATTAAGAACAAAATAATTTACAGGGGTTTATGTTTCTTTAAATTTCTGAATGGAGTCATTTTTGGGTCAACATTTCATCAAGGCTTGGTGGAGCTTTTCAACAGGTCCGGTTTAGAATTGGATTCTTTAATCTTGAAGGACAACACTCATACTACAGACATTTTGTTGGGTGAGATCAAGGATTTGGAGGTATTTATCAGCAGTGGTTTATTGTTTGACAGTAAATCCTTTACGTTTGATGACATTATCAAAAAGGTCAAAAATGACTGTAGTAGTAATTATGAATGCAAATGCAAGATATTGCTGAGTGACTTGAAAGACTATGAGATGGGAAATGTATACCCACTTAAAACTAAATCTAGCAAGAAAGACTCTTGTATTTATGATGATAATATACCTGTTACTGATGCTAATGAGGTTGACCCCACTAATTATGTTAGTGGTTCTGAATCCAATGATGTTTTTGATGCTAATGATTTTTTTGGAATTTACCCCTTGAGATATTCTGAGCGGATAGCACAGCGTTACAACACCTCCGATTACAGAGGGGTACTCAGAACACATCTAGAAGGAATAGGTCAAGGGGGTGAACTTAAGTGTTTCCAACAAGATTTTCTCTTTTAAGGGATTTCAGATTTATATTTACAGTGTTTTGGAAGTTGATGTGGTTTATCCTAAACTTTTCATTAAGGGATTTACTTTTGTACCAGCTAAATGCATTTCTATGTTAGATTTACTTAGTGAAATGAAAATGTTTGTTAGGAAAATTAATCTTCAATTAATTTTTGAGGGGGGCACATGGAGGGAGGCAGGGGTTAAAGAAAAAATGTTTACATAGCCCCCCAGTTAACCTTGTTTTAAATCAGGTAGAAACTCTATGCTATGTGAAGCTGAATTTAGGAATTTAATTGGATTTGAGAGTAAAAACAAATATTACAACTTAACTCAGTAAGAAATGAATCTGTTGAGTCAAATGAGGAAGGACAAGGCTATCAGAGTCAGGAAATCTGATAAGGGGGGGGTTGGGTGGTGCTTATGGATATCATGTTTTATAATCAAAAGATTATGCAGTCATTATGGGATACAGCCATCTATATTACAGTTTCACACCAGGAAGTTGATTTTAGCATTTAAAGCAATTGATTTTACTCTTTATGACCTATTAATGACAGGTGATTTAACTAAAGAAGAGTATTGTAGTTAATATATTTAGCAAGGAGTTCTGTTTTAGACTCAGCTAAGGAAACTACAGGTATAAGTGGTTGGAGTGTACATTAACCAGTCATCTCTTCCTTTTTCAATATTTGTAAAGTACACAAACATTCAAATGACCCACCACTTATACCTGTAGTTTCCTTAGCTGGGTCTAAAACAGAACTCCTTGATAAATATATTGACTAACATTTAAAGTTCTTTTTTCATGACAAAATAGATATTTTAAAAGATTTTTGGAACATTTTAGATTTGATATGTAATGTCCATTTTAAATTTGATACTATTTTAGTTACCATTGATGTAAAAGATCTGTTCTTGACTATGCCACATGACATTGGATTAGGGAAGTTTGTGGTCTCTTTCAAGGAACTGATTGATAGAGAAGTTAGAAATATTTCCTTAATAATGGAACTTGTTCTCTATAACGATTTTATTTTCTTTGCAGGAGAGATTTTTAAACAGATAAAGAGGTAGCTATGGATGCAGCATTAGCACTGGTATATGCCAATATAGTCATGTGGTTACAGGAAAAGCAAACAATCTTTGAATTTGATTTTAGGGACAATATAAACTTTTAGTCTAGATTTTTGGACAATATTTTTCTAATATGGGATGGTTCTTTGAAGGGTCTAAATCAATTTATAACATATATTAATGCATCTACTGATTTTTTATCTTTTATATATAATTTTAATAATTTAGGTATTAATTATCAAGATATTGAGTTATATAAAAGTTTGGATAAGCAGAGATTTGGATATACTCTTCATTGGAAGTCTACCTTTTCAAATTCCTGTCTTTTTTTACAGTAGCCACCAACCCTATAGACAGAAATATGGATTGGTTAAAGGACAGACAGACTGTCAAGAATGATTTCAGTGGAAGAGACATTTTCAAGGAAAATGGAAATATTAAAAGAAATGTTTATGAGAGAGGATAATCGGTTAAATTATGTGTAAAGGTAGAGGAGATGTATAATAAGAGAACAAATGACTTTAAACCCATTTTAAATGGCAACAATTGAGGAATAAAGGGTTACACATAACACTTTTTTAACAGGAGGATGGTCTTACCTTTCAACATGAGAAATAAAATCAACAACATCATGTTAAAACATTTGGAAGCTGTCCATTAGTATGCATAAGTCTTTATTGACTAAGCTGGGCACTGATATTAACTTCATTCTTAAAAGTGGTAGAAATCTTAAAAATATTCTGGAAGGAAATGTTCATGCTAATATTGTTGAAGGGGGTATTATGGAAATACATGGGGATTATAGGTTCATAGATTAGTACTAGGCTAACTGCTCTTGTGGGCCATTTTAATCCTAGCCAATTACTCCATGTGAAAATCAAACACTGCACTTTGTATCTATAAGGTAATCACCTTAACCATTATGCCAATCTCCCACAGCTGTACTTATCACCCATATATAATTGTTGGTAATAAAATTAAAGTTGTTCATTATGGTAAGGGTATATATTCTATGGGTAAATACAATTGTAATATGGCAGCAGTGGGCTATATTGCCTGCTGTCAAACATGTCAAGCTTTCTATGTAGGCAAGATGGAGAGATCTTTAAAACATAGAATTTATGAGCATCTTTATTGTGTAAAGAAAAGAAATACTAATAATGCCGTTTTTAAGCATTTGCTATCTTGCATTAATTTCAGTAATTTTTCAGTTTTTTTTTTTTTATTTTGGATAAAGTCTCTCTATCAGAAAAAGGTGGTGACTGGCCATGTTAGAATATAGGGAATCACGTTGGCAACTATTGCTGGAGGCTACTTTATTTCCTGGATTCAATGACAATATTAGTTTAAATAGTGTGTTGAAATTATAATCAAATAAATTATGACAGTTTCATTTTTTTATATTTATCAATGCAATGTATTATAATATCATTAATGTTTGGGTATAATATGTGTATGAACCTTTAAGTTATTTATTCAACATTTGTTTACCAGGAAAGTCTGACTTGGAACAAATCAATTTTTAGTGGAGGTCTAGGGAGAAATGCTCCAGATGCAAACTGGAGCACCCACAGGCAACCCACACAAATGCAGGAAGAGCATGCTTAGTCTGCACAACAGGCACCCCAGCCAAGAATTGAACCTGAGAATCTCTTGATGTGAGGTGACAACACAAATCACTGCACCACTGTACCATCCAATTTAAATGATAGTTTAAATTAATTTTTTGGAGGGAAATTGTAATCAGGTTATAAATTACTATTTGGTTGTTATTTTTGTTTTTCATTGTGAAGAAGTTTACGCTGTTGGGATGAAAGCATTTAATGTGTGCTTTCTTTTATTGGTTGTTTTCGTGCTTTCTTGGATTTTAATTATACTTTTTAGTTTACACTGTTCCATAGTTTGTACTGTTCCATGATTTAGTTTTCACATTGGATCCCCGTTGAATGACACTGCGTACCAAGCCATTTGTTGAACTCAGTTATTTTCTGTTTGTATTTTGGTATCAGTCACAGTGATGATGGCAAAAGGCTGCTTGAGATTAGTTGCTTCCTAACCCCAGATTCATACTCTGGGAACTCAGCCAGCCTCTCTCCTTACCCCCCAGAGTAGATCCTCTAATGTTACTCACTTCCCTGTGGGCATCAGCCAAGTACAACTTGAGGTGAAGAGCTCTCAATACAAATATTTAGGGGTTGGGAGGGTGGCCTAATGGCTAAGGTGTTTGCCTTACAAACACAAGGTGCAGGGTTAGAGTCTCACAAGGGATAATTGGCTAAGCTTAAAATGGTTCGCAAGGGCAGTTAGCTTAGTACTAATCTATGAACCTATGAACCTAACACTGAGAGACAGATGCCATTCTGTCCTTGCCTGTCCAGGTGAGTGCAGGGTTTGTATGTGTGACTATTAAGTCACCCAGGTTTCAGAAGGTCATATGTCTCATACCTTGGTAGCCTTAGAGGCTCAGGCATGCAGCTTGGGTGACTAGTTTTAGTGGAGGATGTACAGCTGCTGTTGTATGCATAGAGGGGTAAAGTGTGAGTCTGTGGCTGAGGGCTGGGCCAGCTGGTCCACTGCCTCAGAGGCTTGGGAATGGATTTTTCTGTACTTCATTAATATGTGGGTTCAGTGTTTGAGGTGGATTGTGGTGAGGTTGGAACATACTTCTTGCTGATAACTGTGACAAGTGAAAAGCTTGCCTCCAGTTTGAATAGGCGTTTATACCACTCCCAAGCAAATTCTGTATTATGCTGTAGGGATTATCAGTGAACATGAGGCCATTGCTACACTGCCTCAGGATACCTAGTACTAATAATACTAGCAACAACTGAGGAAAGGACAGGCTGTCAGTCTCTTGTTGGCAAACATAGTACAATATATGAAAAAGCAGCTTGGGAAAGCAGGCACAGGTACCCAGATTACTAAAGAACCATAGTCCCGTGTATCAAAATGACAGCTTGAGAAGGCAGGCATTGGACAGGGGTATAAGATACTAAGCAGTCATGACACAACATATCAAAAAGATGGCTCATTTATACAGGCTTAGGTGCCCCCAACCCCCGCACATGCTATTGATAAGTTTATATAATAAACAAGGACCAGGCACACAATAAGATGTAAAACAATAGAGTGTTAACTTACAGATTCCTTATATTGCAACAAAGATTTTATGCAGCAACTCCTATTTAGCCAAAGATTTGAATCTGAGTCCAGAATAAATTACCGTTTATTGTCGCATTTCAGTGATTTATTAATTATATCCTAAGGGCTCTTATTTATAGTTTGTAAAATCTGAACATTGAATTTCATTTTATGGTCTGCTTCCGAAATATGCTTTAAAGGCATATACACCTATTTTCAGTGCATTTTCTTTTTTTTCAAAACAAGTTTATTGTTTTAACATATAAGAGAAATATCATAACAATTTTATACAAATAATTAAAAATAGGTATTATTATAATATTCAACAAAACAACTAAAGTATTTACAAAGACATCCACTACAATCAGATCAATTAATTAAACTAAAATACCGTGCTATTGAAATTAGAATTTTTTTAACAAATTTTGTAAATTATCCCATACAGTATAATGTGATGTTTTTCTAGTTGTTCTCATTCTAATTGTGCTTATTTCCATATGACACATTATATTCATAACATTTTTAAATTCATTGAACGAAGGAGGTGTATCTGAAATCCAATTTCTAGTTATTATTTTCCTAGCCACTGCTAGGATAGACCATAACAAGGGAAGCTTAATCTTTTTAACACATTGAGGTACAGGTGTGTTGAATAATATAAGAGACTTAGAAATAATGAAATTATCTGTAAAAAGAGCCTGCAAAAATTCATTAATTGACTTCCAGTATTCTTTCAACTTCATACAGTCATAAAACATATGAGCCCAGTCAGCATTAATTTCTACATTACATCTCTTACATAGATTATCTTTATTATTAATTTTATTCATCATCAAAGGTGTATAAAAAGATCTATGTAAAAATTTCCATGTAAAAAGTCTCCAGACAATGGAAGATGTAGTTCTATAAGCAGATTCCAATATATATTGTTTATCTTGTTGAGTTGGTGGGTCCCCATTAATAGAGGTGAAATAATTCCAGTATGAATCTACATTGTAAAAAGTTTCTTGTCTGATAATATTATGTATATATGAAAGTTTACCTTTATCAGAAACTTTATGCTGTAAATTTATTATCAAGTAATCAATCAGTTTTGGAATAGATTCTTTAACTGTTATAGACATTAGATCTATTCTATCAATGAGATCTTGTCTAAAGATCTGAACCTCTAACCAGCAAGTTTCTCTTAGATCAAATTCTTGTTTTAAGAAATCTAGATTTTTAACTTTATTATCAGATATCAGCTGATACCAGTACTTTAGATTATTATCTATAGCTAAATGAGCTCCTTCAGAAGTAGATGACATAAGCATACCCTGAGTATAAATTATAGGAATACAATAAAATTCCATTCCCTATACTTAGGGTGCATGAATATAAAGTTACGATAACTAATAATAATATTTAATGGGTAACAGACCATATGTTTAGGTGTAATAGGTGAAGTACAAAATTCCTTTAGCAACCACAACATGGAGTTATTTATAATCATATTTTTATGTGTTAAGGAGATTTTCATGAAGTGCATACTAATTAGCTCCCAATAATCTTTCCATTTTGCGACATATGACCGATCTATTAATAAAGTAATAACTTTTATAATAGAAGAGATAATATATAAATTAAAGTCTGGAAAAGAAATACCCCCTTGAGACCAGCTATTAGTATGTTTCTTTAATGCAATCCTAGGTCTATTAGGTGCCCATAAGAAATTTAACATTAGTGTATTCAGTTTCTTGATAGTTATTTTTGTAGGTGAAAGTATTATTGATTGTATTAAGTATAAAATCTTGGGGAATATTATCATTTTAATAATTGTAAGTCTCTCCTCCATAGTAAAAACATATTATTCCAGGTATTAAAAATATTTTGTATATTAAGAAAACAGGTATTATAGTTATTATATATAATAGATTTAATATCTTTAGATAGTATTATACCTAAATAAGTTATCTGACCTGAGTTGGGTACATATTTAGTAAAATCACTAATGAGAATATTTTTTCGTGTATATATAGGTAGTATTTTAGTTTTTCTTCATTGAATATTAAACCAGAAATACTTTTAAAATTCATCATTTTATCAAATAAAGACTGCATAGAAGAATTAGATCCTGCTGATGTAATTAGAACATCATCTGCAAAAGTTGAATTTTTGATGTTGTATTTTCTTCTATTTCAAAACCCTCTATGTCAGTACTGTTTCTAATCAAATTAGCCCAAGGCTCCATTACTAAAGTGAATAATAGTGGAGAAAGTGGACATCCTTGCTTTGTACCTTTAAGAATGGGTATTTTTGTGAAACATATGTTCCTACCTTAATATAAGCCAGCCTTTGTATAAATGCTCAATTAAATTTACAAATGCATCAGAGAAATTTGTGCATTTCAGTAAGGTAAACAGATAGTCCCAACTTACTGAATCAAATGCTGAACCTATATCAAGACTAATAAGTGTTAAATCTTTCTTTTTCCTATTTGCAAAATCAATTAATGTTAAAGTTCTTCTTATATTATCAAAAGTATTTCTATTTACAATGAAGCCCGTCTGATCTATGTCTATAATGCCGGGATAATTGTCTTCAATCTATCAGCAAAAATACTCATAAACATTTTATAATCAACATTAAGTAATGAGATGGGTCGATATGAAGAACATCTAGTTGGATCTTTATTAGGTTTTAAAATTGGTGAAATAAATGTATATTGCCAAGATGGGGGTTATTAACTCAGTTTGGGCCAGAATAAAAACCTTATGTATTAATGAATATGTAGTTTTAGAAAGGATTTTATATATCTCTGGTATAATACCATCATTACCCGGTGCTTTGTTTGATTTAAGCTTATTTATTTGTGTAATAACTTCTGTATATGAAATACTCTTGTCCAATAGTTTAATCTGTTGTTTATTAAGCTTTTTATTCATGTTTGTGGTTATAAACTCCTTTATTTTATCTTTAGGTTCCATGTTAATGTTGTTATGGTTAATCTTGTGAAAGTGATTTCTAAATTCATCCAGTATTTCTGGTATACTAGAAACATTCTTCTTTTCCTTAGAGAAAAGATTTCTTTGATATGGTTTTGTTTATTCAATCTTTTGTTTTATTTTTAAGTCTATGTAAGTATTTGGGGCTTATCGAATAAGACAAAACTTGTATTTCTCTAAAGTTATTTTAACTTTATGAGTTAAAATTTCTTTGTATTTCTCATTTCGTTTGTTTATTTCTTCAATAACTTTCTTGTCCATAATATTTTCTTTATTATTATGTTTATAAGAGTCTAGTTTACTTTGAATATCTAACAATTCCTTATCCCAAGATTTCCTTTTATTATTATACCATCTGATACTTTGTCCATATAGATATGATTTTAAGGCATCCCAAACATAGACAATGGAGACTTCAGGAGTATTATTTATGTCTAGAAAATGTTGTACTTCTGAAAGTATATATTCTTTATAGTCTTTAGCTGAGTTAAGTATGCTGGTATCCTTTTGATCTGAACATTATGAGTATTTTTTATCATGAATTCAAAAACAATTGAGTTATGATCAGATATAGGACATGAAATGATTTTGGAATTAATTAAATCTGTTACCATCTGGTTAGAAATAAAGACCCTATCTATTTTTGAATAAGTTTTGTATCTGTTAGAAAAAAAAGTGTATGGTAATGATTTTGACTCTATCTGATTATTAATATCATTCAAATGATAAGAATTAGCAAGATCATTTAACTGTTTTGCATTAGATGTAATTCTTCTTTTCCTTATAGTGGTAGTATCACGTTCATGTAGTATACAATTAAAATCACCAGCTAAAATAATATCCCCTATAGAGAATGATATGATCTTATCAATATGATGTTTCACTGTATTAATACCAATTCCAGGTATCCAATATACATTAATTAAAGTGTAAGTCTTCCCATTAATTTGTATTGTAACCATACAAAACATTCCTTTGTCATCCTGATAAGACTTAATGGTTTTAGGAATGGGCATACTTTTATTCCATAAAATAGCCACTCCTCTTTTTTCTGAGTGTGCTCTGAACTAACCAATACTGTATACTTATTAGTGGCTAGTTTATCAATATCTTTTTCAAGAGATGGGTTTCTTGCAGGAAGACTAGATTGGCCTTGTGTAGATTAATGTATCTTATTAGGCTTGCCCTTTTACACGGATTATTCAATCCATTAATGTTTAAAGAAATTCCTTTTAAAGATGTCATTTGGCATTTTAAAACTCAAGAATCTTATGATCGAATAACAAATAACAAGATAAATAATGTTACATCTCCTCTTTTAGGTGTACCTTTAAATATAGCTGTATTTATTAAATCTCTTATGGGATTTTGTATAGGATTCAATTTTGTTTGTAGTGACAATGAGTGTACAAAATATATTGTGGATGTCAAAACTATATACATATAACAATGAACAAGTGAAAATAATGTAAGGATTAAACCTTGCATCCAGCCTGGAGTTGAAAACTCCAACTTAGAGTAGTATTTACTACTCAAGTTAACCCCTACCCTAAGCAGCAGTACCTCAGCTACCACCTTATCAATTTAATACTAGTTATATTTAACTGAGGTTAACAGTTTTCAATTCAATTATCTATCAAGACAAAACTACACATTTGGTAAAACAGCATCATATAAACTAAAATAAACTTTTTTTTTTTTTTTTTTTTTATAAAAACTGTTCATACTATTATATAGATCTATGTAATATATAACACTTGTATTCTAATAGCATTCAAATAATCTTAATGTTAGAAATCAAGAGGAGAGAAAATTAGGTTCTAACATTCATTTAAATCAAAAACTTTGGCTAATATGATTCAGACATTACATGCATTAAGATGCATCTATTTTCTGTCATGTGAATTCTATCAACAGCTTCCAAAAAAATCTTGAATTGTTTGCATATGAGCATTTACTTAAACTCATTATTGTCAATAGAGTAGAATATTGTATTCATAAAATTATTATAAATCATATTGCATAGTTATGCAGATTCTCAGAAACACCTGTTATTACCAAAAAAAAAAAAGCCATCACACACAAACACAGACACACACACACATACATATACACACACACACACACACACACACACACACACACACACACACACACACACACACACACACACACACACACACACACACACACACACATACATACACATATATACATACACACACACACACACATATATATATATATATATATATATATATATATATATATATATATATATATATATGATCTCACTGAGTTGTGTCTTTGTAGAGCACTATCCTACTTGCTGTCCCTAGAATAAATCTGTCTGCTTTATACAAAATAATGCACAGCAAACACATATTAGTAACCAGATTTTACAATCATGCTAACCTACTGCTTTAAAATATATCACATGACATTTCTTCCAGAATAGAGTTATAAGATTATTTATGCTTGTCAATCAGATGAATTAAATGAGTTATAGTAAAGTATATGTTTGGGACACAAGTTTTTAACACAGATTATTATGCTACTGTTAAGTAGATTTTCAAAAACATTTAAATAAATGTTTCATTTTTTATGCCTTCTAAAATAAGACATTTACTTACTACAAGAAACTACATCATTTAAACTCATCATAACTGACATATTTTATGAATAGAGTATTTTTCCTGAATCTGTGGTGTGTCAGTGTGATAACCTTGTCAATGTTTATACTAACTGCTTTCAGTTTCTCTGTGAAAATTCTGTGAGTGAAGCTTCTGAGGAAACTCATGGACACTGTGCATGAGACAGCCCACATCCCAGATTGTCTCCCTTAACATTTTGGCGGGAAACTTATTAAAACTTGTGGCAAACATTCATTTTGTCAATAGAGTAAAATATTGTATTCATAGAAATTATTATAAATCATATTGGATAGTTATGCAGATTCTCAGAAAAAAGCCATCACACTCACACACACATACACACACACACACACACACACACACACACACACACACACACACACACACACACACACACACACACATATATATATATATATATCTGATCTCACTGAGTTGTGTCTTTGTAGAGCACTATCCTACTTGCTGTCCCTAGAATAAATCTGTCTGCTTTATACAAAATAATGCACAGCAAACACATATTAGTAACCAGATTTTACAATCATGCTAACCTACTGCTTTAAAATATATCACATGACATTTCTTCCAGAATAGAGTTATAAGATTATTTATGCTTGTCAATCAGATGAATTAAATGAGTTATAGTAAAGTATATGTTTGGAACACAAATTTTTAACACAGATTATTATGCTGCTGTTAAGTAGATTTTCAAAACATTTAAATAAATGTTTCATTTTTTATGCCTTCTAAAATAAGACATTTACTTACTACAAGAAACTACATCATTTAAACTCATTATAACTGACATATTTTATGAACAGAGTATTTTTCCTGAATCTGTGATGTGTCAGTGTATCAACCATGCCAGAGGTTATACTAACTGCTTTCAGTTTCTCTGTGAGAATTCTGTAATTTGAAGATTCTGAGGTTACTCAAGGACACTGTGCATGAAACAGCCCACATCCCAGATTGTCTCTCTTAACATTTTGGCGGGAAACTTATTAAAAACTAGTAACAAACATTCATTTATCAGTGTAAATGCATCTGAACATGACAGAACCTCCACAATATATTCCACAGATCATCACAGCCTCTATGTAAGTGAAATTAAACTCAAAATTACCAACAAGCAATAAAACTCAGCATTCTTCTCCCAACTCAATTTTCATACAAATCCTATTATTCACTGTGCCCACACAGTCAAAAGCATTTCTATATATTAATAAAGAAAAGAAAAAGAGAGTAGAAAATAAAAGGGAGTGAGGCAGAAATAAAAAATGTAAGAGAAAGCTGTAAGAAGTATATACAATGGAATGTTACTTACTGTTTATATTAATAGAGTTAAAAATAAAACATATTATTTACTCTTATTTAGTTCTGATTATTATTAGTTAAAGCATGACAGATTATTTACAAACAAGCATAAGCAGTATAATCAAGAAAGTATAATTAGAAATAGCATTTGAAGAACTTATAAACTTTTACAAGAAATAAATATGTTATTATTCTATTAATGATATTTTCATTACTGTTCTCTCCTGCCCTCCCCACCCTTTACCCACTACATAATCTAAGTAGAATGTCATTGTTTAAACAAAGAAAATAATAAAAGAAGAAGGAAAAAAAAAAGGTAAAGATAAAAAATGTATCAAATTACTAACCTTACTTTTTTCAGAAAGAGAAACAAATCGAGTCACAGCCTGCCATTAAATCCTCAGGCATTTTGACTGGTTATGAAACAAAACATTTCTTTGCACATAGAGAATAACTTTGATTAAATCTTTTCCAAAATATTTGTGGCTTTCTGGAAATGCAGGAACTATATTCAAAAGATTAATAATGAACTAAAATGATGAGAGAGAAAAAAACATAAAAAATCATTTGTTTTTAGTCTCTTCTTCTTCTCTGAAGTCTTCCAGGAAGCTTCAGTTGCCAATCTCTTTAATGAAGAACTAGCCCATTCCATTTCTTTTATTTTATCCAAAATCCTTTTTCTTTGACAAACAGTAAAGCAGAGTCTAAATCATCGAAGACCTTAGGACCATCAGGAAGGAAGATTTTAAGCTTGGCAGGAAACAGAAGGTATGTTTTAAACTGTGCTTTTTTAAGCTCCCTTATTAGTGGCAGAAAAACTTTTCTTTTAGCAATTACCACGGAAGAATAGTCATTGTCAAAACGCACAGTTGTCTCATTAAACTTAACAGGAGCTTTAGCCCAAGCAGATTTAAGAACCATCTCTTTATCAAAAGATGATAGAAATCTAACTAGAACTGATCTAGGATAGTTTTTGTTAGAGTTAGTATTAGCTGTAGATCTATGTGCTCTTTCGATACCAAAAGAGAATGCTTCTGGTAAATCTAAAGTTTTAGGGAGCCATGTTGTTAAAAAAGAAGTAATATTGTTACCTTCAATATTTTCTGGCAGTTCAAAAATCCTAATGTTATTGCGCCTAGATCTATTTTCCAGGTCATCCAGCTTTGTTTGTAAATGTGTATTTTGTTTCAGCAGAAACTCAATGTTGATTTCATCTTCTTGTATTCTATTTTCCATGTCATTCACAGCTTCTTCTATGCCTGTCATCTGGATCTTCTGTTGTTGCAGGTCCATATGTAACAAGTCTATTTGTTTTGTAGTTTTTCTATGAAAGTGTCTATTTTAGTATCCATTTTATCCATCTTAGCAGTAAGTTGCTGGACTATAATTATCAGAGACTGAAGTTCTTTCTTGATGCTGGAGTCTTGAGAATTTGTCTTACTGGAACTCATTTCAGACTGATAAACTGACAGGAAAATTTCCAAAGTAATTTCTGACAGGAATATTATTAAGATTTCCTTTCTTTTTTAGATATAGTTCAAGAACTATATAAAACAAACATATTTAGAAAGAAAATTACTTCAAGAATTAATTTTTTAAGCAATTAATTCCTGTCAATGTAATGAAATTGGTGGAGCTGAAGAAATCTGCTGCTATCCTGTGTTCATCCTTGGCCACCTTCAGTGCATTTTCTGATAACTCACTTATCATTTACAGAGTTACAGGAATGGCAGAGCCTAACTGACACCCAACTTATTCCTGCTGAATAAGAGCCAGGTCTCCCATATAATATGCACACTCACTCAATGCCATACAGTATGCATATCTATGGGCAATTTGGAAGGCCACCAGTCAGCCTACAGCTAGGAAAAACACATTATTTTTCTTATCATTATTCATATTTCTAAGGTATTCCAGAACATTGGTACATAACGTATCGAAAGCTTCCAGGACTGACTTCATCACTGTTCAGCCCTTTTATTTAAAAGGAGGCATAATCAGTTAAGGGGACAGTTGTTTTACATATACATATGTACATACACATATTTTAGGCACGGGCAATAATGCCATTCCAGCCTGCCAATATACCATAACAATTGTTCCCATAATAAATGTTCACTTGATTTTTTTTTTTTTTTTGTTAGAATGTGTGTGACAGTAAAAATATTTACTTCCTTCTGGAAATAGCTTTCAGTCATTGTTCTTTTACTTATGTTTCACAAACAATAACAATTTCAATCTTATGCGAATGTAGCAAAATTTTCCAAAAAAGCTTTATTACTAATGCTACTAGCACAGATAAGTCAAATTTTGCTGTCTGTTAAGCATTAATTTTCTGATCTGACAAAATTCCTGTTTTGTTTCAGTCAAATATTGGAATATATCTGTTGTGAAAATTCTTTTCCCTTATCTTGACAAGTGGACTCCATCCTGTCTAAATACATATGTTCAAAATTAGGCCTGGATATTCTACACTTTTCCACTATTTAAAATAGTTCATTTTGTTCATGTATTCATTCACACTAATCTGACTCTCTTTTCTATATGTGATTTGAGAAAAATATGTCCTAACACCTTTACAAGCTATGCTAAGAGGGCTGTAAGTTTCCTATTAACAGTTAGTAAGTCCTTGAAGATAATTTGAATTAGCATGAATAAAACCAATTCCATACTTCCTTACATTAAGTCATCTTAAGGGCTTTCCTGCAAGCATAACACTATTCAATGTTCAGTATCCTCTCTGTAAGTGTAAGTATCAGTTCCTTTAATAATTGAATCTTCCATTACCATTATAACCTTTACGATCAGATCTGAAGAACTCCCACCTCTAATTCAGTAATGTCTGCTTTATCAACTGTTAGGTAAGAATGATCTTCATTAAATTAGTTTTATTAATATCACTGTTTTCACCACTTCTTTAATTTGCAAGCATAAAATTCTCATCTAGCTATCTATATTTGTACTTCCACAGCCTGAGCCGTGCTGCCAACTTTAGTCTTTCTCCTCTTATTTTGGTGCTGCGGTAGCGTTGTCGCCTCACAGTTAGACGTTGCCCGTTTGATCCTCAGTTAGAGTGTCTTCTGTGTGGCGACATGCGTGAACAGGCGTTCCTTTGTTGAAGGTTGTGTGTAAGGCCCGGCAAGCCAGCACGTAAAACTCTACTGCTAATCATTAGCAGACCGGAGTTCTGCTGTGGCGACCCCTAACCGGGAAAAGCCGAAAGACAGTCAGTCAGTCAGTCAATGTTCTTTAACCATTCCAAGTTTAGTTTAGATTTCTTCCTTTAAGCTTGCCCCTTGCCTCTTTTTCTGCCTTCTCTATTGGAAAAGAATCTGTGATTTTCTGTAGACTGAATGTTTTTGTGATTAAACAATGTTATATTTCCCTGTAATTTGTATGTTACATAAAATGCAGTGTAATTTTTAGTATATATTCTCTTCGCAATATAGACGTTAATTCATGTTTCTTTTGAACTTCTCAGTATCTTAATTTTTCCTGTTATTCTACAAGTCCCGAATCCTATGATTGCTGACTACATGCATCCTGAATTCCAAAGTTGCCATCAGTAGCATCATGTCTAATGGGGACGGGGGACGGGACTGATAATGAGGACACTTCTTTTCCTAAATGTTTTCTGTTTGCACTTTTCCTAATATTATTTATCTCATCAGCTCAGCCATTAATACATGTAATAACAGTTTTCTAAGATATGACAGTTGCACATATGCAATCACCGTCATTAAGTTTATATTTACTATTATTAATAGTAAGCAAATTATACAACTTTTGACATGAGGGACATATGTTGCTAATATTATCAGGTGGCACCCTTATATACGCAACATTTCATACACTAAGCAACATACTTGTGCTTCAGAAAATTGTGCATGGCACATTCATTTAAAGAATCTATTCTCAACTATAAACAATTAACAAATTATAAAAAATCTAAATCAGTGACAGCAGGTTTCAAAGAAAGCTCATATAAACAATATGCAAATAAATATTAAGTATATTGAGCTAACCTCATACAACGGTAAGTAATTCATAAAGTAGTCAGTCTGATGTCCTGTACCAGTTACGACAGTCACATTAAAACACTTTATGGCTTTTATATTGCAATAACTTCTGCTCACTATTGCTCATAGTTGCAGCTCATTACAACAGTAAAAATCTGAGGTAAAATATAAAATATAAATCAAAATAGATCTTCTCATATCAAGTAGATGCACAATAAGTCACAGACCAACATATGATAGTTCCATATAAGGTCTAGAGTGTCCTCTCTACAGTCTGTGTGAAATTATTCTTCAGACTCATTGGCATGGCTAGAGTTTGTCTGTCAACTATCTATTCCTTTCTTCAAATAAACATTGAAAATCAGAGGTAAAAATAACATATAAATAATATAAATAAAATCTCTTCTCTTACCAAGCAGAAACTGACACATTATGCTTTTAGATGAGCTCTGGAATATCCTGTCTACAGTCTGTGTGAAATTATAGCTGACTAGGATCCTTGGGATGTATATTTCTTTCTTTCAATAAACAATGAAAATGAAAGGTAAAAAATAAAATATAAATCAAAATAAATCTTCTCCTACCAAACAGCTGCACTTAGTAACTTGCAAACCGATATAGGATGGTTTTAGATAAGCTCTTTTATGTTATTTATTTATTTATTTGACATTTGTTAACTGAGTTAATCCAAATGTGTAAAGACCCTTTTTCAGCGGAGACCCGAGGAGAAAAGCTCCACAAAACAGTTACATAAAATTTGAAAGGGTACAGAAGAACAAAAATTGTAATAATAACAAAGCATACAAATCAAATAAGAAAATTCTTAAAAATGAATCTAAAAACTGTAAAATGTTATATATACTTTTTTTTAGACAGGAATAGTATAAATGAAGATGAGTCAGAAGAGAAAGAAAATGCCAACAGTATGAGATAGGAAGATAGCTAGAGAGAGGCTGAAATGTGTCTAGTAATTGGTTGATCATTTAAAAAATGAGATTGCAGTGTTAATCATGCTTCACAGACTGAGAAATAGTATTGCTACAAAAGGAGCTACTGCCAACCCAGCTATCTGGAATTTTATGAATAATTATATGTCATTTGTGAATATTAATATGATTTATATAGAAGTGTGACAGAAGGAGATACTGCCAGCCTGGATATCTGGACTTTTGTAAGTGGCTATGTGTCATTTGGGAATAGCAACATGATTCATATGCCTGTGTTACAAATATATTAGAACTATGTCATATTGTATAGACATGTACTGAAGAGATATTTGTATACACTGTTGTAACTGTTTGGATGTACATATTTTAACAGGGGAGACTGAAACATCAGAAGAATGGTTAAGGCTGAATTACTTTACAGCTGGGCCATAAACAAAAGAGTTGTATTTTTCAGTTTCAGTGCAGTAGCAGACATAATGTCTAGAACTAGAAGTTTTTTTTGTATGGTCTTTAAATGCATGGACATGTAAATTATTTTATGACTTCCACCATTTGCCAAAAGATCTGAGGTCTATGTGTTTTCGCAGGGAGATGCTAAATGCCACAGCAGCATCAATGGTTTTCATCTGAGATAGTCAGATGACAAGAAGTGATGTCATGCTACAAGTATCCCAGCAGCAATATTTCGGATATTAATTTAAAAACTCTCTGAGAGAGGTAGCGCATTTTGTATTTTGTGTTTGGCCTGACAGTATCAGCAGGAAATCCCACTCACCACATCTGTCTTGCCTGACTCTGGAAGTAAGTTAACTAGGGTAAGTAATTTCTCTTAGATAGAGTTAGAAATATAGTGAAGTATAGCTTAATGTTTTCTTCATTTATCTGAGACTGTCCTGCAATGTTGTTTTAAATATTTCCTGTGATTTTGGACTCTGATGTAACTGTGATTGTGTACTGAGTATTTTCTTAGGATCATAGGATCATAGGAGGTTACTAGGCTAATGACCCTGAGGATCTTGCAAGCCTAGCCAAGACATTATCCCCAAAAAAGAAGCTACAGTCAGAACCTGTCACCCCTGTCAAAAAGGAGCAAAGGTGGAACCCCTGGAATGAATTTCTGGTTTTCTATCCACTCATCAAGGTTGCACTTGAAGATGGTCAGCGAGGTACTCTGACATGTATGGGCGGTCTATTCCAGAGATGGGGCAGCCTCTGGGAGACAAACCTGTCTCTCAAGCAAGTTTTATTGATGTCACATATTAGAGTTAGGCCTATCGCGCAGGTAATGCGCAAGGAGTTAGACTTATGGATATGGAGCATCTCTAGTAGGGCAGGGTCAGATATTGCCTTGTAGGCGAGACACAGATCACCTCTGAGCAATCTGTATGATACCAAGTAGAGTGATAGTGATTTCAGCCTGTCTGTATAGGACAGGTGTTGGAGACCATGGATTCTCTTTGTGAGGTATTTCTGTGGCCTTTCCAGTTGGTGCAGGTGTTTGGAGAGGTACATACCAAATAGGACATTATACTCAATTATAGGCCTAATGAGGGAGGAGTACAGGGAAGTAATTTTAACCTCCTTTTTTCTGGATGCAATCCCTTTACTTTTGAGATTAACCAAATAAAAGGCTTTCCTGACCACTGCTGCCACATGATAGTTAAATGTGAGATTGTTGTCAACCTGAGTACCCAGGTCTCTCACCACACATTGTGTGCTTAGGGAGTTGCAGTTGATGTGGTAATCAGTAGGGGGCATGTTTTCCCCAAATGGTATGATAATACTTTTTTTGCATTTAACTTAAGGCCATAACTTTGGCATCAGTTATTTGTAGCTGTGAGACCCTCTTGCAGTATGTTAACATCATCTGGGGAGTCAATGACAGCACCTGACTCACAGTCATCTGCAGACTTGGTCAGCCACAGCCCCTTTTGTCTTTGCCTGGAACTCTGAGAAGTAGATGCCAAACAGTAGGTGTCCAAGTACTGATCCCTGGGGTATACCACTAGTGACAGGTCTGCTGTTGGAGGTGGTGGCACCTAGTTTGACCTTGTGGGTCCTATTGGTGTGCCAGTTGGCCACCCATCTGATGAGATAGGGACTAACACCATGTTGTGTTAGCTTTTTGATGATATTCAAGTGGGGGGTTGTGTAAAAGGCCTTGGCCAAGTCAAGGTAAAATGTATACACTGACTTTCCCTCATCCAGGGCCTTGGTGACTGTCTCAAAGAAGCCAACCAGGTTCAATAGGCAAGATCTGCCCCTGACAAATCTGAATTGGGTGGGGTCAATTGCTTGGAGATTGCCTATGTCCTTGTTTATGAGATCCATAATAATATGCTCCATGACTTTACAGCTCAGACTTGTCAAGCTAATGGGGCGATATTTTCCTGAGTCAGTAGTGGCACCACCTTTGTGCAAGGGGGTGACAATGGCAGTTCTCCGCTCTACTGGAATGAAGCCTGTAACAAGGCTGTGTTTGAATAGAGTGCTCAATGGTGAAGCTAGTTCTTGCTGGAGATGGTGCAGAATACAGCTTGGGATACTATCAGATTCCATGGAAGCTGTGTTCTTTACCTTGGATAGGGCTGTTAACACTTGATCTATGGAGATGTGAGGTGTGGGCAAGTTTCAGGGATGTGGACTGGGCCTTTGGGGTGATGGGGGGGTGAAGTTTGCACTGAACCTTTCAGCTAGCAGGTTGGCTAAGTCAACAGGATCAGTGTAAGTGGTACCAATTGTGACACCTGTGCACTGGCCCAATAATCAAGGAGCCTGAATCCTCACCAACAGCACTAGTGTGGGGCGTGCACATTGGAAAGGATAACAAGTACACACACACAGTAAAGTACAATTTTACTTAAGAGCACACAGAGATCACAGTCAGTCTGGGGCTAGTTTCTCCCTTTCTCTCCAGATCCCCAATAAGACTCCCCACTGGCATAGTTTTAGGGTACAGATCTCCACCTAGTGCTCAAGCTCATACCTCCAGCACCCTCTTTGTCTAACCAGTGCTTTGTGTCCCTGCCCAAGTAGCTGACACACACACACACACACACACACACACACACACACACACACACACACACACACACACACACACACACACACACACACACACACACACATTGAGATATGAGTGATATACAAACACACAGACACTCCTGGGGAAGGCTGGCACAGGTTCTCCAGCTATGCCCCCTTTTCTCCAGACTATAAAGTAAAAATCACTGCCACCAACCACTAATATTGGCTACTATAAGGCCCTTCCCAAAGCGTTACCAATTACATTGTATAATAGTACTGTTATCCAAATAGTAAGTGTGACATAGGGCTAAAGCTATTGGAGTGGCTTGGACAGTATCACTGAATAAATTATCTATATACAAAATAGCCACAGTTGAAAGATTTAAAAATATTTAATAATAAATAATAAAACCACATGACAATACTTATTACTTCAACACAATGACATTATAGAGTTTAGAAATCACCGGAAAAAAATAAAAATTATATTGTAGGATAGTCTGACAAAAATATAGGAAACAGCTAGACTAATCTTACTATTTCTATCTATCCCTAAGAGAAATACTAAAGTCTAAGATCCTACTTACATATAGAGCAAGCAAGTGCTGGTGAGTGGATGTTCTTCAGACAAAATCCAAAATGCACAAATCTCTCTCTGCGAAAGTTGTAAATTGATAACACAGTACTGCTGAGTCATTTCACATTATATCATTCTTGACACTTCTCTAGTTCCCAGGCTAACAGATACTCAACATTTACATTTCTTAGTAAGCTGCACCTGGCCAGGAAGGCACAGCAATAAAATACATTATACATGTAAAACCTTAGTAATTATCTCTTAAATCAAGACAACAGAAAGAATTTCCTGGCCCAGACATCCTGTCTCCAAGCTTGAGATCAGTCATACAATGCTTGACTTATCATCTTTCTTCCAGTAGAGTGCACTGTGGTTACATTTTTGAAGCTCAGAACATATAGTTTTCTTACAGTTAGTTTTCTTAAATTTGTAAAACAGCCTGTGGATTACATTAATATTTACAATGACATAGAATTATCTACAAAATTCTATCTTGCTAGGCTGGCAGCCTTCACACCAATAAGTACTAATTCAGAACAAACAAACTTGGGCTTTTCCATGGAGGTTCCTAACATAACTGAAGAAGGACTTGTGGTTTTCCTATGTTTCAGAGGCTAGTTTCAACTCATAATTGGCTTTGGTGGCTTTCACTAGTGAACCAATTTGCTTGTTGAGGCAGAGGAGGGAGTTTTTCCGATTTGGAATTTGTTCCTTTTTACCCTTGGGCTACAATTTCTCCCTTTTGTTGTAAAACCTGTTTATAGAAGATGTCCATCAGATGGGTTTGCGTTTCCTTGAGGAGCAGGTTTTAGTTCTGTTGGGTATGGCTGAGTCCATGCAGTTGTACAGATTCTTGTATACTGCACTGGCATACTGTTCATCATAGTTGTCTGCATCCTCTGAGGGGGGTGGTGGTGGGAAGCTGCTGATACCCTCCCTTAGGAGGTTGTGGCCAGCTTTTGAGAAGTTTTTTAGCCTGGTTATGGCTGGGGAGGGGTTGGGTGGGATAGGAACTTTGGCTGAGGCAGATCAATGATCTGACCTCACCAGGAAAGAACATATAATGGGAGTGGTGCAGCAGTGGCCCATGTTGGTGAGAACCAACTCCAGTATGTTGTCTCCCCTTGTAGAGGATGAGACCAACTGGTCTAGTGCATTGGAACTGATGAAGTCAAGAAATCATTGGATGAGTGAATTAGTGGAGGAATAGTGCACCCAGTCTTCAGGGCTAGTTATAGTCCCCAAGGATCAGGGTGTTAGGGGGGACCTTGATGGAGCCAAGTAGGTCCAGATAGGAGGAGCGGGTGTCTGGAGTCATGGAGGAGGGTCTATAGCTGGCTGTAAATTGGATGGGTGTCCTGCCAACTTTCAGTTGCACCTGGAGTAATTCCAGTGCATCATGCTGGTAAACCAGTCTGGAGGTGTGCCTGTCCTTAATGAAGATAGAGCCTCCACCACCCTTAGTCTTTCTGACCTCATTTTGCAGTCAGAAAGTGTGGAATGAGGTATAGCCTAGGAAGGCAGGGGTGCTCTCTGTAGCCCTGAGCCAAGTTTCCATGACTGCATAGACATCGGCATCTTCAAGTGTGAGGAAAGCCTCCAGTAAGTGCATTTTCATGTTAAGACTCCTAGCACTGAGCAGCATGACCTTAAATTTGCTTTTTGTCAGATCTTTTATGTGTGAAGATTTGTCTTTGGGACATAGCCTAAAAAGGAACAATGGGGGAGGCAAGAGCCTTGGCCAAGATCCAGAACCCCAGGAGTGACAGGTGGAGGCCATCTCTGGCAAAGCACTGAGACCGCTCAACCATGTCATCCCAGGCAGACAGATACTGGATCCCTTGGAAAGACACCAGAAACTAAACCAGTTGTTGAGGTCAAGTATTTTTATTGTGGTGTCATTCTTGATGATGGTAGGATGCTGCTTAGGGCTAGAGTCATACCTGCCTGGAACACATACTTTGAGAGTTCAATCATGTTTCTCTTCATATAGTCCAGGGACGTACATCTTAAGTCATTCACACCAACATGTACAAAGACAGAGTCCGTCTTGTACTTGTTGTGCAGACATGTGCGTTCGTGATGTGGCAGATTCTGGCACCAGACAAACAACTGACCATGACCTTCTCTTAGTCGAGCCTGCTGAGAGGGACATTGGTGTGTCTCACAATTGAGTCGCCCATGACTAGTATTTTTTTATTGTTATCCCTTATGGGCTGTGTTGGGTTGTTGTTATGCTTTATGGGCTGTGTTTGTGAGACACTGGTGTGTTGTCTGCTGTGTGTGATGTGCTTGGTGTTGTGTGTGGAATGATTGTGAGTGCATTTTGGAGGTGTATGCTGTTTAGGTATGTTTTTATTGAGGACCCCTGCATAGGTGTGTGTGTATTGTGCTTGGCTATTTCATATAGGTGGTGTGGTGTTTGGGCTGGTGATCTCTTCTTTGTAAGCAGTACTGACTGTGGTGTGAGAGAGCATGGCTTCCAGGTTATTGAAGTTGATGCATTTTTCGCAAGTAGAAGAATTATGTGCCAGGAGAAGAAGACTGTCCGTGAACATGAGGCAGTTGGTTTTATTATTTATTATTAAATATATTTAAACCTTTCATTGTGTCTGATATTTGTAAGACATATTTAAGTTCTGAGAGTATTTGCATATTTATTTGGTGACACTGTGGGCCACTCCTAATAGCCTTGCTCTTAGACAAACTACCATTTGTATTGATAGTAACATTACACATTAAGATTGGACACCCTTTGTTAAGGGCCTTAAAGCAGCTGAAAAAGAGTGGCTGCTGGCAGTAAAAACCTTATAGTCTGGGCAGAAGGGGGTATAGCTAGTAAACCAGTTCCAGCCTTTCCCGTGTGTGTGTGTGTGCGTGTGTGCGTGTGTGTGTGTGTGTGTGTGTGTGTGTGTGTGTGTGTGTGTGCTTGTGTGTGTGTGTGTGTGTGTGTGTGTGTGTGTGTGTGTGTGTGTGTGTGTGTGTGTGTGTGTGTGTGTGTGTGTGTGTGTGTGTGTGTGTGTGTGTGTGTGTGTGTGTGTGTGTGTGTGTGTGTGTGTGTGTGTGTGTGTGTGTGTGTGTGTCAAAGTAAACCAAAGTGTGTGCTGTGTGCTACTTGGCAGGCAGGCACAGCACTGGTTGGGTTGGACAGAGAGGGCTGGAGCTGGCTTGGGACACTAGCTGAGATCTCAACTTCTTATAGCTGCCAGTGGGGGGAGTCTTATTGGGGATGAGAGAAGAAGAGACCCCACCCCCAGACTGACTGCCTCTTTCTGCTCTTATTATGGATGGCAATGCAGAGCAGATCTGGAAATACTGATGTGTGTGTGTGTGTACCCTCTCAGTCCCAGTACATCACCCACTGGTGCCAGTGGTGAGGATTGGGGCTCCTTGATTACTGGACCAGTTCTGGAGCATCACACATATATGTCAGAAACATTTCTGTATTAGTTGGTTTAATAACAGTAGTTTATAGACAGTCTGGTTATTCTTTTTGTTTTAGACTTTTTAATATGCGTAGCTTTTAAAACCGCATTAGTACCTGCAATGTTATTACTCCAGAAACATGTAACAATCCCCGTTTTCTGTATTTATTTAACACCATACATTCTTTTGCATTTACAACAGCGACTGAGCAATCCTGTTCATCTAAAGGAGAAATTTAGTAACCATATTAAAATTTTTTTCTCTTATCAAATAATTATTATTCGACTAGATAAATATCCGTGACGTTAAAATTACTCTCAATAACTTCCCAAGCAAAAGAGTATTGATAACATAAAATGGATGACAACTGTCCTTTTGCAGTAAATTATTAGCTACAAGGTATTGTGGTATATCTCTCTTTAAGAGTGTAAGTTAACATAAAAAGTGGATGCATGTTATGGGATGTCATGATGTCATACTCCATGCACTTGCAGTAAAGATCATGACGTGAACACACCTCATGTCTCTTGCTTCCTAATTTTAGGCCCTCCTAAACTACTTCAAAAAAGTACATTATATGGTGTCAAAGAAATTAGAAAAAATTTCAGATATATACTTTGTGATAATCAGAAAAGAAAACAAAAGGAAAACATTAATTTCTACTGCTTGATATGACTAGATCATCACAGCCATAAGTTAAGATGGAGAACATAATTCCTTTTTCCCTAGTCTGAAAATGAATTGCAAAAGTATTTCATTTTCATACTTCAGTAGTATAAATGTCAAAAACACATTTTGCCTTTTGGATTTCTCATAAAGGCTCAAGTCCTAATGTTTTCACATTTTGCATTTCATTCTCACTAAGTAAGCACATTTTCAAACTGCACTGATAAAAAAAGAACTGTCAACCTCTCTCTCTCTTTTTCAAAGTACTGAAAGCTTTGCTCAGAATGAATACATTGCAACCACTGCTGTCTTTGAAGCTGCATGGTACCTTGTCTGAAATGTGGAAGCTTTGGATACAGACATCTGTGGTGTATCTCACTGGGAGTGGAATTGCAGAAAAATGTAGAATGTACACTGTTGTTTCTACATGTTACAGCCAGAAAGCTATAAAGAGGCTTAACATGTTTAACTTTGAGGAAGAGGAAAAAAGACAAATTATCAGTCATGAGAAAGAAATGTAAAACATGCTGTGAACCAAATAAAGAAATCTTCAAAGTGTAAGAAATTAATTTTTTGCAAGGAATCAAGGAGGTTGTGAATCTGTACATGCTTATGTAACTGACTTAAATAAACAGCGTAAAAAATGTAAGTTTAGCAATATGCATAATTCACCGATAAGAGGCAAAATGGCTAGTGCCATTAAAATGACCATGCAAGAGACAGGCTGCTGACAGAACGACAACTGACATTTGATAAAGAAGTGAATCCATGTAGAGCATGTGAAATTGCATATATGCTGTTGTAAGGCAAACACCCTGGCTCAACACCAGAATAAACTATATCCATAAATGTGAAAAAATCCCTATTCATACCTTACACCTCCTTAGTCTCCTTTTTTCACTCACTTCCTTACTTCTTTCTCTTTCTCTCCTCTGGTTTTCTCTTTTAGTATACCATACACATGCATTTCTCGCACTTCATATTGCAATTCCTGTTTGTGCTATACTAACATGTTTAATTTTTCTATAATTTGGTAAAATGTCTCTAAATATTAAATCATTCTTTTATAACTTATTATATCTAATTTGGTATAATTATTTAAACTAGGGTCAATTATTTTTTGTAATACTTTTAAAGATTGTAAAAATATTCTTCTTAAAATGTTTTGTAATACTTTGGAGCTTTTTTCCCAGACCTCCGCTGAAAATGGGCTCCTACCTACTCAATTTTACAAATGTTAATAAATAAATAAATAAATACATAAATAAAAGGGCTTGTTGAAGAAATAGAAGTGCACAAGACTGACAATATTACATCTAATGATGTAGAAATTAAGAGCAAAAGGACAAAGTAAACTTAAAAGAAACCACATAGAAACCATGAAGTATCCAAGATGGTGTTTAGAAGCAGTCATGAAGTTAAATAAAAATAAAGTCTCATATGTTACATGTGATTATAAGCACAAGGAATGAACATTTAGATTGTTTATATAGTATAATGAATCATTTTGTTAAAGAAAGTAAGAAATTCAATAAGTGTGTTTCACAAGAGTTGCAGGGTACTCAGTATAAGCAGGAAAGAAGAAATTGTGTTTATCTGTACAGATGAAATGCAGACAGACTAGTACAAGGTAAAGAAAAGGTTAATAGTGTTTGTCAAAAACTGTTATATTTTACGGCAGAAATATAAAAATGCAATGATTTGATACTAGATTAAAACTTGTTCCTTTAGTTTCAGGTTGGTATCCAGGGATGCTGCAATGTTATTCACCCAAACAAAACAATGCTGCCATATGTCCACTTAAAAATTACAGGAGACAAAGAGGGCACCCGAGATGAATGAACAGTGGCATGTACAGGTATTACCTTGGCCTTAGCCTACTTCAGCTGTAGGTGACGTTGATTTAATCAGTCCATAAATGATTCCATTCAATGCTTGCAAACACTAACATATTAATAAAGTCCCGAAGAAAACATTCAGGGAGAGATGAATATCATCACCATAGTACTTTTATAGTATATTTCTCCAAATAATAGCATTTCTTTATGGAAGTAAATACACTTTGAACAATAACGAAACACGGACTAACCCCTGCAGACTGAAACATGTTAACAAGTGGCTATGGGAGACATTAATCCTGAAAACTATGTTGTGAGACTATTCTAAAGGGTAAGAGGTGAACCAAGTAAGAACAGTATCAGAAAATCCACACTAAGAGCACAACCGGTCCATGGCCCATTGTGTTGAACGTTACAGAGAGATGAAGAAAGACCAAGGTGTAATACATTGATCTCTTACCATCAAGAGCTGATTTGTGACTCTCAGTATTATGTCTGATCAAAACCCAATCTGGCAACATTCAAGAAGACAATGAGATATCAAATAGAGATAAAGCTTACCATACACCACCTTCTCAATATCCTTTTGAGTAAAAAGAAGGTTAGTGACAATGTGATAATTCTCTAGAGTTGTGGGGTCAAAAGTACATTTTTAATAAGGTAACAACTAAAGTCTCTTTTAAAAAGATAAAACAACATCTCAAGTAATGACACCCTTACAATCTGGAAAATAAGTGGTCCAAACACTTCCAAGCAAGATGTTGCAATCCTAAATGAGTCTGTGTCCAGCCGGCAATGTGTTGAATGTAGAGGTGAAGCACCTTTCCTGGTCTTCTCACAGTCAGCATTCCTCAACTATGGCCAGTATGAATACAAGGAAACAATCTATATAATCAAACATTCATAATGTCAAACATTTTTATACTGGCAGAAGTTATCAAAACTCATTTGATTGCTTCAACTGGTGTTAAGTCCATGTGAGACTGTGAACAGTGGGGATCAGAAAATTTACATTTTCCCAGCTGTAGAGCAACCTTAGAGTTGGTATATATAATTAGCAGGGAGTGTGCAGGGGTGCAGCAAAAATTGTAAGTGTTTTGTTTTTTGGTGTTTTGCCTTTTAATCTTTGGGATTGACATTTAGCTGTTTGAGATTTGTGTACCTCAGTGTTTCATAGTACATCCGAATCCAAGGGTATCTATTATTCTCTAACAGCTCCAAACTGATCTAAGGTCAGACAAGGAAGTGAAAGTCTAATTTTGATCCATTGCATGCAAATAATTTTTTCCACCTTTTCACATTAAGAATAAGAAACAGGCTGAACTATATATACTGCTGACCACCTGGAAAAGCTTGGCATAAGGCAAAAATCTCTGTGGACAAGATCATTGCCTTCTTACATGACATTTCTGAGTGGTCTAACTCATAATAGGAATGATGACAAAAATTATCTTAAATAGACATAATCTTCTCCAGATGTCTCCTTTACTGCCTGTAGACCTTCATAACTTGTGAAGATAACAGCCATGTCATCATTCATGAGTCACAGCTTCAGCTACATGAACATGCACTGGAGTAATTTGATTCAGAATGGTGGACAAAACACTATAACCACCCAGTATTAGGATATTTTGCACTGTTGTCCAAGTGGTCTACGTTCAACAATGGGTGGGGTCACTACTGATGGTTCTTAAGTCCCTAAACTGAATCATCACAATATTAGGTGATCTAACTGTAAGAGGGCGGTGACAAAATTAATCCAGATTGTGGTGTGGCCATAAAACTGGTTCTGTCACCAGTTAAGATATGATTACATGAACAAAAAGAGTAAGACTAAGGTACACCCTCAAGCATGTCTGACGTAGGAGACCACCTGAGCAAAGCTGAATCCCTCCATAATCCCTCCATAATCAAAAGGAACTCCATAGTAACCCACAAGATACATCACTGATCCAGGGAATAAACACTCCAGCAATAAAGACTACTTTAGTAAGCCATCTCAGGTTATTGGACAGTAGGATGACAAGCAAATAAGTGAGATCTTGTAGATACATCCACAAATGTCCAGATGGTTGCACCTCAGAAGTGTTTACTAAAGCAGTTCAGCTCTCAAAGTAAAGTTGTATATCATTTGTACCTATGTACAGATAAGAGCTAACCTGTAATACTGCAGTCCACTGCTGTTGCATCATGTGTTAGTCACACAGATAATCTGCAGATGAATCAATGGATCGTACAAGGTAAGAAATGAGATAATCAGTACCACTCATTATGCAAAATACAGCTGTTAAACAAATATCTATTTGCATGTGATGAGAACATAATGCAGTGATCATAATTCTGCTGAATGTAAAGGATGAAAACAAGGGATAAATGTAATGGAGTCATTTCATTGTGCCAGCATTCAGTTCCTAGTTCAGCCCTCTACTCAGGCGAAAAAAACACTTTATATTTATATACTATATATGTAAGTATCCCTTCAGAAACAGCATGTAGCTTCCTAGATGTTAGGTGCGCTACATGACGGCACTTAACTTATGCCATTAGATCACCTCGTTAGTATTATTATAGATGTAGGAAATCATTTTTTTCAGTTCAGGATGCTAAGCATGAGTTGGTCAACATGACTATCAGTGCAATGCTATATACAGACAATAGGTATGGAAACGTTATATTCTGTTAATAAAAAAAAATAATTGACAAACTGTTCTGTAGGTGTTGTTGCATGTTACATTATAATTGGCATTTTGTTTTCACTGTGCCTTTATCCATTAAAGGTTACTAGCCAGGGTCAATTACATACCTTCTTAAAAAATCCAATTGCTGGTGCCTGCATAGGCCAAAATGTTCTATGGTCAAAGAATTTATACCTGTGAAGAAGTTTTCATTAAACTCATACATAGAGCTCTGAGTAGGATTTAACTTGGGGCAAAATTATTACAAACGTTGCACTTTATTGTGTGTAATATTTATTACAGGTTAGATTTTAACAGCAGATGTCATCATAGATGCTTATGTGCTTTAATCCACTACCAATTTAATGTCATTTTTCTTTTTTATTCCTGGATAAGTTAAGGCAAATTGAATTTTACTTTTTGCAGTGACATTCCTTTTTTAAATCATTTGTTTGGCTGTATAGGTAATGGACATGGGAATCAGATATCTTATTAATGTATTTGCATTTGTTTACTGGGAAGGTCCACTGGGCTAAAAAAGTGCCTATTTTCAGTGGAGGCCTGGGGAGAAAATCTCCATAAAGATGTACAGTATACAAAACATGCATTTGATAAAAAAAACTCAATTGGCTAATACAAGTTTTAAAAAGTAAACAAAGTCTTAAACAAAATAAGAAAGAAATGCAACTGTACATAACTCTGCTGGCAGTACATGTATACAGAAATAGATTATCATCCAGAGATAAGGATGCCATTTTAGAAGGTAATATATGATGGAAGTAGGAAAGGTGGGAATTGGAGTAAGAGAGAGCTAGCGTCAGGTTATAGGCGGTGAGGAACTAGCACATGAGCATAACCACTGGGAGGAAATATGTTGTCTCAAAGATTTTTTGAAGAAAGATGCATTGCTAGTGGATCTAAGTGAAGCTGGGAGCAGAGTTCCATAGTCTAGCAGTGGAAAAGTAGAGGAGCATTTGAAATGCGGAGAGGTTATGTTTTTCTGCTTTCAAGAGCATGTGATTTTCAGAGCAGAGAGATCTATTCGGGTGGTATAGTGTAAACAGAGATGAAAGGGTAGGGCAGCTGGATGGGTTAAATATTAGTTTGTGGGCAATTGTTAGTTGTTTACATGTAAGATGATGAGGAAGTTCTAGCCAGTTTAATAATTGAAGAGAGGCACAGTGATGAGATAGGTGTCTTCTATTAGTGATGAACTTTGCAGTTTTGTTATAGTATGAGTCTAGTTTGGATTTAAGACTGGTCTATATATTGATAAAATGAGGAGCACCATATAGAAGAGATGGGAGCAAGAAGGAGGAGACAAGGGCTAGTTTTGAGGAGCAATTGAGAAATGTTTTGTGTCAGTATAGCATACCCAGTTTCTGGTGTGCTTTTTTAATGTTACTGTGAATATGCATGTCGAAAGTTAGGTTTTTATCTGTGATGACACCTAGAAGTTTAGTGTGTAGGACAACCTTGATAGTATTGTTATCCTGGGAGAGAATAGAGAAAGAGTCTTTGTTTATAATGATGATCTTTCTATAGGGTTGAATAGCTCAAGTTTAGTTTTTTAGGGTTTAGGGCAAGGTGGTTATTAGCCATCCATATTTTGGTAGAGGTGAGAGCTGACTGGGTAAGTTTCAGGAGTTTGGGTGGAGAATTGGCAGTACAGGTGATAACAGAATCATCTGCATATTGGATGGCTCTGCCTTGAGTGAGAGTAGAGTGGAAGTCATTGAAACAAAGGCTGAATAGCAGTGCGATAAGATGGATACTTTAGGAACACCAGTAGTGGTGCTGAGGAATGGAGAGAAGGAGTGTTGGCACTTAGTAGCTTGTTGGCTGTGAGGTAGTTAGAAAATCAGTGCAGGGTAGACGGAGAGATTCCTACATTGGAGAGTTCTGCAAGGAGTAGAGGGTGGGAGATAGTGGCAAAGGCTTTGGAAAGGTCAAGAATTAGAGAGGAGGCAAGTTTCCTAGTATCTTGAGCTCGATTATTAGAGGTAAAGAAGGATATAAGAGCTGTAGTGGTGCTATGTTGGGGTCTAAAACTATGCTGGGTTACTAACAGAAGATTATTGTCATGTAGATAGTTAAGGAAGTGACTGTGAATAAATTTTTGAGGATATTTGAAATAGGAGAGAGGGTGGCAATGGGTCGAAAATTGGAGATGTTTGTGTTTTATCTCCCCCTTTGTTCAGTGGGGCAATAAATGTTTTTTTTTTTCAAATGGTGGGAGCATAAGACTCTTGAATGGACCTATTAAGAAATAACCATACCAAGGCAAAAACTAAACCAATAATCCAAGAAAAAACAAGTAGAAGGCAGTCAGGCAAAACACAAACACTTCACCTTAGAGCAACCATATACCTTATTGTTAAACTAACAAGATAAGAGCTTTCTTCTCAATTTTAGACAATCAAAGAGACTTCATCAGATAAAGTTATCTGTCCATTGCACATTAAGGATTAGTTTCCTCTCAATCTTGTGAATTTGTTTTTATTTCCTTTAACTCAAGTAGTCGAGGTATCCATCCACAATACTACTTTCATCGAATAATTTTTTTAGCAGTAACTTCCAAGGAATTCTTGGGGCAAGTTGTCAGAGGCATTAGTGAATGATTTTAGTTTCAAACGAAGTTTCTTTACTGTTGCAGTAGGGATAGATGATACAGAGAAGCTATGTGAGTGGGGACAGGAGGTATATGTAGTTGGAGAGTTTGATAGGTTAGGATGATTTTGAGGGAAGTTAGTGGTGAGATTAGCTATGACATTTATAAAATAAGTGTCGAAGAGTGTGGCTATTTCAATGTTTTTTTTTCCCTGGATTTGGACAGGGATTATTGTTTGACCCTGGGTGTAGTAGACTGTTGATTGAGCTCCAGAAGTTTATTGCATTTTGTTTGTGTTGGTTTTGCAATGTATGATAGTATACTTTTTTATCCTTAATAATTAGGCATTTTACTTGGTTGCAAAGGTGTCTGTAGGTTCTAAGGTCAGAGGGTTTTTTGTGCTTTTGCCAAAGTTCCCACGCTTTGTCTCTGGTGGCCATGATCTGTTTGGTTGCTCTAGGAAGCCATGGGGTGTGACTAGATTTTACTCATTTTAGGTGGGGAGGTGCAAGGCTATTTAAGATGTTAAGGAATGTAGAGCTGAAAAATTTTACTGCTTTGTCTATAGGAAGTATTTTTAAGGGAACCATGTTAATGCTATTTGAAGTATTGTTAAAGGTTGTAGGGCAAAAATGAGGTAAGTCTCTAGTGTTTCTGTAGTGATGTATGTTTAATGCTGTTGTGGTTTTACATACTATAAAGGCAGGTAAGTAGTCACTGATACTGTTTGGGAGAGTTCCTGTGGTGGAGATTTTACTGGAGTGAAAAACCATGATCCAATCCAAGATTGTTCCACACCTGTTGTTTTTGTTGGATCGGGTAATGTCAGTGATTAGCTGGCTATAGTTCTATAGGTTGATGTTTGAGGAGGAGTGTTGTTGTGAGAAGACTAACCAATTAATATTTACATCACCAAGAATTATTGTTTCTGTAGTTATTTTGTTGGACGTCCAAGCTAGGATTTCCTCTAGTATGGGAATATTATTGCCAGGGGGGATGTACAGGACAATGATACAGATGTTTTTGCATTCATTAATTTTTAGGAAGGCTATTAAGATTTCTGGTCTAGAGAAGTTAGGAATGGATGTGGTGTAAGAGACTATATTGAAGGTGTTAGGGTAGATCAATGCTACACCACCACATTTTTATGGTGCCTATCTGCGTGCAGGCATGCAAAGCCAGGGGAAAGAATTCTGAGATTTTGATGTATGGTTTTAGCCATGTTTCCATAGCAGCAATAATGTTGAGCTTGTTATGTGTTACCCAGGCATGGAAGTCAGGGATTTTGTTTTGAATATTTTGCTGGTTAATTGTAGTTAGGTTTAGAGATTTGTAGGGGCTATATGAGTTAAGAGATGAGGAAAGGAGACTTGGATTGGATGGATATCTTCACATAAAGTTAGTTTGGAGTATTTAAGTAGGACAATAGTGGTTCTTGTTTCTTTTTTATGTTATGGTGAAGGTAGGAGGTGTGGTTTATGTTAACTTTAGTATTTGGGGGAGGGTTTTTAGTTTAAAGCAGATCATTTTGTCTGTTTTGTATTGGTTAAATGATATGTCAGAGAAGGCACTGAGAAGTAATCTTTGAGTTGAGGATGTGGATGTGGGTTTGTGGCAGACATTGTTAATTTGTATTGGGTTACATTGTAGTATGAGGTTAAGAGTAATAGGAGCCTGAAGGGTGCGAGTTTACATATAAATGGCATTATAATATGGTAGACTGTAGTGGGAAAGCGTTTATGGGTAAGCAGATGTAGAGTTAATAGAAGAAGTTTACTAAGTAAGGGAGGGTGGGGGTGGGAGGGAATGGGGATGGGGTAGGGGAGTGGAGTGAGCCTGAGTAGTGAGGGTGAACAGAGCAGGTAGAAACCAGATTCAGAGCTAAGCATGTGAAAGAACAACAATCAGTAAGTACAGGTAAGCTATATGGATTGCTGCAGTATTCTCTCACTGCATAGAGTGCAGGGAATAGCAGCGGTAACAGCATTGGGCTTAGGATGTACTCTAGACAGGGCACAGAAACTAAAATGAAGAAAAGCACACTACAGTGGGATTCATATCATGATCAATGTATTAGCTGGATGAGGTGAAGCACTTAATAGGAAGGCTGCAAACACTGGAGTCAAAATATCACCCGAGGGAGAAACAACAAAGCAAGAAAATGCAGGCTTAAATGTTTGGAGCAGGTTAAAGAAAAGAGACCTAGTAAAGAAGGAATGGGTAGGAGAAAAGATGAAATAATTCTGTGTTGTGGTGATGTATGAGGAGCAAAAACAAACAACTGCTTTATTAAGTTCAAATGGCACATAGAATACCTATGCTATCCAACAAGTGCAAGCACCTTAAAGACATCTAATTAACGTAGTAATAAAGAAAACTTTTAGCAAGGCTCCATACAGATGTGCTACTAATTAGAGAGGAGGAATGGCTATGCCAGGATTAAAAACCTGGATAAAACAACTACATAGAAATCTTAGATTCTGTGGGTAACTTTATTATGAGCTATACCATAACCTGTATGCTAGCAATTTAAAAATACACTGTATACACGATATCCAAAGCAGGTAAGTATGCTACAGATGTCTAAGTGGGAGTAATCTTTACCTTTTTTAACTCAAGCACATGTTGTCGAAAGGAAAGAGAAACAGAGAAGGACAGGGAGAAAGAAAGAAATGCAGAGAGACATGCACAGAGACATAAAAACTTTAATAGTTTGTGAATGATTTCAAATCACTGATTTTTTTATGTGCTGCATATTTTGAGATGATTACCAGTAGTTTGAGACATATTTTGAAGTTGTAATTTATTTACTGTCTGTGCATATTTAATTTGCTTTTGTGCATCTGTGAGTATGTGTCTATGCAAAGTCAGATCTTCTGTGAAACTCGGAAACATTTATTTTACTACTTGTGTTTGAAGAAGTCAGGACAAAGGAAGGTAAAAGTGACAAATTCAGAATTAAGAGCTGAAGGACTGTACGTGTTGCATATGTACAATGCAGATATATAAATGTCATGTTAAAAAGCATGAATGATTTATTTTTATTATTTTATGTAAAAGAAGAGATACACGTGATGGAGTCATTTCATTGTGCTAGCATTCAGTCTGTAGTTCAAACATCTGCTCAGGAATGAAGTGCACTAACTAGTTACTGCCATAGTAGTCAACTCCAGGATCTGGCAGACTTCACTGAAGTATTCCCCAAATTTTGATGTACCTAATCCCGCAATGGATTTCAAATAGAAATTACAGTTGTGTAAGGAAACGTACCATAACAGGAGATGTTTGAATGATGATTGCTGTAGTTGCTTACTAAAGATATAACAACTGTCCAGCTTCCAGAGCTTCAGGGTACTTTCCATGTGCCCAAACTTAACAGCTCAACCTGAGCTAACTAAAAAAGCCAGGTTTGGGTGTCAAGCTCTTCAGTACTTTCATGCCAACAGAGAGAGAAGCAGAGAGGGAGGCTAAGTATAAGACAAGGACAATGCTAGGAAGATAAAAATAAAAGTCCACACCCTGGCAACAAAAACATACAAAAGTAAGAGGATGAAGGGAGGTTACAGCTGTACTATTTTCATCATATGGATCACTGCTGCAGTAGTCTTAGCTATATGGGTAGATTACCATAGATTAAACTGACTAGGAGGAGGAAATATGATGGTCCAGAAGTCCCTGGAGAAGGGTCCTAGCAAAGCCTATCCTAGACCTGGATAAGGAATCTGGTTCATAGTGCTTTGTAAAAGAGTATACAAAGGACCAAGCTGCTGTTTCTAGAATACTTCTAGAATCCAACCCTTTCCATAAACAAAACAAAACAAAAAAAATATAAAAAAACAGATGAATCCAAGGCCTTAGTAGAATATGCTGTAACCTTGACTGGAATTGTCTTGTTATGGTAGGTATAACAGAAGGCAAAGGAAAATCAGATCATGTCCTCTAGGCAGACTACCCATGGTAGCCTGGGATACATCTTTTCAGCATAATCTCACTTTGTTGGCATTTTACATAACATAATAGGAAAACTCTGTGGTAGACAAACTAAACAGAACCAGGACAGACTCTCACAAATGGAAATTGAATTGGGAGTCTTCCATGAACTGATCCAGCTGTGGGGAAAGCCTCAAATAGATTTTTTTGCCTCCACTCACAACAATCACTTGGCAACATTCTTCTCCAGGACTCCACGCAAGAAAGCCTAAAAAATAGATACCTTTTCCTTTCCTTTGACAAGACAGTTCCTGCATGTTTTCTAGTCTTTCCACTGATATCAGAGTATTTAGAAGATCATTGTGATGACTCCCTTCTGGCCCAGGGAATAGTGGTTCTCCTTTCTTTTGGAAATGGCAGATAGCAATTACCACAAGCATCCTTACAGACTGGACCTATTCACATAAGACAAGGGGTGTTTAATACATCCTGACCCCGAAGAACTTGAATTGACTGCACAGATGATACAAACTTAATATCTTTTAAGCATCTTCTTTTCTAAGGACCTGCAGCAGATATTAATGGAGGTAAGAAAACCTGGTACTAGAAAAGCATATGTTAGTAAATGGAAAAGGTTTTCTTTTTGGTGTCAAGAAAGGAAATCACCCATTCAGGGCTAGTATTTCTCTGGATCTACAGTAGCTGTATACGTTACTATCCTCAGACTTGTTTTATTCCTCCAAGGATCATTTGTTCACCATTTCAGCATGTCTACCCATGGATCTCTTTCTCTCAATGCAGTCTTATACGAAAATGTTTTTGAAAGGGGTTTTGCATACCAAGCCTCCTAGTAAACAGGTGGCTCCTCCTTGGAATCTTAATTTTGTGTTAAAAAAACTAGCTCTTTCTTTATTTGAACTAACTCATCAGGCTGACTTGGGGTTCTTAACATAGAAAACAGTGTTATTGATTACTCTGACTTCTGCAAGTAGAGCATCTGAGTTGCAGCCTCTTATGATGGGTAAACCTTACCTCATTTTCTACAAAGATAGGGTTTCCTTAAGAACTAATCCTTTATTTATACTTAAAGATGTAGACATGTCTGGTTAAATTAATTGCTTTCAATATTTTATTATCATCAATCGGTAATAATTTATCCTTCCAGTATTTGGATAAGAGTATTTGGTTATTATATTTCACGTCTTTTATCAAATTATATGAAGCCGTTATATATTTGAAGTCCTGCATAAGAGTTTGCCATAAGTTTAAACAAATGGTTAAGTCTTCTTCTTTAATTTTGAAATTACTAAAATAACTTATTGAAAGATCCTTTAATTGTCTCATTATAATTAAATAAGAGTTAGGAAGGTTCATCTCTCTTAACATGTCGTGTATTGAGATACCAAGAAAAGGATATAAATCAAGTATGGTTAGATCAATTATAAGTGGGAATTTTTTAAGATCTATCAATTGACTACCGATTTTCAAATTTGGGTTCTTATGAAATGGTTGGAAAGTCATCATATACTGTAAGAGATTTAGTGATTTAAACAGGTTTTGTATTGATGTTATATATAATCTAATATGTTCCATCAAAGCGTACATTTTAAAGGTATCTTTATTTAAAAAAGGTAATGCCTTAAAATTAATACCCAATCCAACAGCATGTTTATAATTCAGAATCAACCACTTGGGTGACCATTTAGTACTGGACATGTCAAAGTTAACCACTCTTAGAATTCTATTAGCATTTATTATTAAATAACATGCTTCAAAATTCGGTAAGTCTAAACCACCCTTATTTTTCGGAGTCATCAGTTTATCATAAGATATTCTAGTTTTCCTAGGTTCCCATACAAATCTACCTAATTCCGTATGAAGTTGTTTAAAGAATTTCCTAGAAATTGAGACTTGAGTATCTCGAAAAATATATAATATTCTGGGGAGTACATTCATTTTAATAATTGAAGCCTTTGCCATTATTGGTAATTTCAGATTATTCCATCTTTTTAAATCAGAGAATATATGATCCCAAATTAGCTTAACATTGTTCACATAAAAGTCTCTATTATCTGTTGAGAAAACAATACCCAAATATTTTATTTTTTCTTCGGATTTTAACTGACCTACCAATGATAAAAGCAAAAAGGGTATAGGTGTCTTTAAAGGAAATAAATTGTTTTTTTTTTAATTTATTTTGTAATTAGATATTTCTGCAAAATCTTCCACTGCTTTTAATATTTTCTTGGTATCTGAAACAGGCGTCGTATAGTAAATATTAAGATCATCAGCAAAAGCAGCCATGGATATTTTCGTACCATATATTATTGGAGCATTATGATAAATATTTTGCTTAATATGTAGAAATAGTGGTTCTAAGTATAAATTGAATAATATAGGAGATAACGGACATCCTTGACGGGTACCATTCTTAATTTGTATTCTTTTTGAGAAATTTTTATTAATGTATAAAGTTGTATAGGGATTATTATATAACTTTTTTAATGTTAAAATAAAGTCTTGGGGTATATTGAAATATGATAAAGTATCAAACAAAAATTTTAAATTAACTCTATCGAAAGTTTTTTGAGCATCAATTATGAGTGCATAAACATTAAGATTTCTATGAGTGGCATAAGAAATTAGTGTATGAAGTGATAACGTATTATCAGTAGTTTGTCTGCCATTTATAAAACCAGCTTGTTCATCAGAAATTATTAGGTTTATTACCTTCTTCAATCTATTAGCTAAAATAGATGTCATAATTTTCATATCTATATTTAAAAGTGAAATGGGTCTATAGTTATCCGGATTTTGAAGATCTGCATTCTCTTTAGGTATAAGAATTGTTTTCGAAGCATTAAAGTGCAGATCATTAATTTTGTTATTAATTATATAGTTAAATACATGTGGAAGTATTTTACCCAATATATCACAAAAAGTTTTGTAAAATTCAGTAGTCAAACCATCCGGCCCTGGAGCTTTATGTGACTTCAAATTATTAATTGTATCTGTTATCTCCTCAGAGGAAATTGGTTTGATTAAACTCTCACGAGACTCATCACCAATTTTTGGAAAGATAATCTTCTGCAGAAAATCGTTATTGCTCTTATTTCTAAGTAATTCCTGATGCTCGCCATAGATTTGAGAGAATATTAATTCAAAGGTAGTCATAATGTCTTCAGTATTGGTATATCTTTTATTATTAAACTGCATTTCAGAAATTTGAGATGGTATTTTCGATTGATTAATGATACGAGCTAGTGCTTTTGATGGGGGTCTGAATATGATTAGCGTATTTTACCAGTATTTTCTGTTCATAAAATGACAATTTACTATTTTGTAGTAAAAAAAGATCTTTTTGACATTTTAATAACTCCGTTTCAGTCTGTTTACTATAGTTCCCAATTAAATCCTGATCTAGTAACTTAATTTTAGTTTCCAATTCTTGTATGTCTCTAGTTTGTATTTTCTTATAATAAGTAGCCTTTTGAAGAAAGATTCCTCTTATTTGTGCTTTAGTCATTGCCCATTCTATATCAGATGGATGCCGGTGTTTAGAGAGATTAACTAGTAAATGATTAAAGGTCTCTTGAACTTCTTTAGTTATATCGCCTTTATTTAATAAATATGGATTTAGAGACCAGTTATAACCTCTATGACGCATACTATTTCTAGTGTCCTTGTTAAAAATTAATGTGATTCTAGAATGATCCAATAAGTGTCGAGCTTGTATAGATGCACAGGGATCTAAAGTAATTAGTATGTCCGAAATTAGGAAAAAATCAATCCTAGACCACATTTTATGACAACTTGAATAAAATGTAAAGTTATTTGAATTTATTTGATTATTTGTGTATTTAAATGGGTTATATAATTTAAAATCTGTTTTAAGTTCCTTTAATGCTATCACTGTTTGATTATTAAAGGACCTGTGTAAACTTGATTTATCTAATTTGGGATCTTGATATGTATTCCAATCACCTCCTATTATTATATAACAATTATTATATTGATTCAGGATAAAATAAAGTGATGCTATAAAAAGTTGTTGATTGGTACATGGGGCATATATATTAAGAAGTACCACAGGTTTATCATAAAGTGTAGATGAAAGAATCACATAACACCATCTTCCCTCTTTGTCTATTTTAAAATCTTAAATTTTCTCTTGATACTGATTTTTAATAATAATAGCCACTCCTGCACTATTAGTTGTCCCTTCTGAAGCTATCACCTCTCTAATCCATTTCTTATCCTTAAGGACAGCCCATTGGTCATTGGTCAAGTGGGTTTCTTGTAATAAAATAAAATATGCCTTTGACTGGAGAAATAAATGAAGAAATAATTTCCTTTTTTTCAAGTTCTGGAGCCCTTTAGTATTCCATGAGTCTATTATCCACATGCTAAGATCTTTAATTCATTTAAGGATATTTTAAAATTGAGAAACAGTACTAAATTCAAGTATAATAGCAAAATATATAGTCTGGAAGCAATCTTTACATCCCATCCCTAACCAGTGCCTATCCACTATTCCCCTGGACCAGGACATACATAGGTTTTTTACACTGTTAAAACTTTTATGGGTAAATAACCTTACTAAACATCTATTCTTTATCTTACAAAATATAACATCAAAAACATGCAAAAAACCTATAAAAGCTACATCTAACTCTACAAAGCCTAACCAAAACATCCCCTAATAAACACTGATAAATATCCACAGCTCTTGAACATACTATTTAGTTAAACCTATCAAGTAAATGGTCTTCATTACACTTATAGTTACTATCATACCTCACTAATAGTTCTCATAAATTATTACTTATACTAATTAGTTGTATCTCATTAAGTTATCTAACAACCATATTTAAATCTAAAATAATCAAGTATGTGACACTACCCTTATTAAACAATAACATTATTAAATTAAAGATAATTCACCATATTTATTGTTATTTAGAAGAGAGAAAAAAGAACTACAGAGAAAGCAAATGTTTAACATTTAAGTATAATATTAAATCTGACTTTATTTATATAGTCCAAATTATCTAGAATTGTAATGTCAGCAAACAAGGTGAATAAAAATAGGACTCTAACTTCACTTTACTGGGTAATATAGATACATTTATGAAATGATGACTGAGTAACACAGTCCTCAAAACAGTCAGAACCACATGCCAGTATATAAACAAGATAACCTTCACATTCCTAGAGAGCCCACAATATAATGTCTCATGGTCTCTTTATCTACTAATTATCCCCACACTAAATCCCCTTATTATCTAAACATTTGCATTATTAAAACACATCAGTAATACAGGAAAAACAAATAATAAAGTATACTACAAGGTTATTAACACATCAACATTCAGCATAACATACCTAAGGAAAAAGAATAACTATGATAAAGCTATAATACTTCTAAGCAATCAGTTAAATAACACATTTTAAGCCAGTACATTATTAATTCAATTGTAATCATACCTGAATGAATTCACAGTTCCCTTTAAACCAGTAAAACATGTTACATACTTTAAATGTCCACGAATGCTCATTTTACAGTCCAAATAGCTTCCGCTTCCTCAAAAGAGATCTTCCTACTTCCTGAGCTTGTAATCCTGTCTTCGAGCTCGCGACAGGGGAACCATTAAACAGACGGACTTCCGGATGCGCCACCTCGAAAGCGGACCCTCAGCAGCACCCAAAGGACTTCCTGTTGCTTCGCGAAGGGGCTCAGTTCATGAGAGCCATAAAAGTTCGGAAAATCTTCGTGGACAAGCTGGAGCTGTAAAAAGAAACTAAGTAAACATTTACCAAGGGGCCTGGTGAAAAAAAGAGAACAAACAAAGGATTTTAAAGCCTCGAGACGTAGTAAGAATGGAATCCCAGCATCCACGTTGCTGCAAACGGACTGGATGGCCAGATCAAGCTTCCGAAGCTGAAAGGGACTTAAAAATCTTCAGAAAGGTAACTTTTGCTTCTTTTTTTGTAGATATGGAGTATTTGGAGCCATCAACTGTAAAAATTAGTGTGTTAGGGTATTTCATTTGAAATTTGATATTCTTTTCAATGAGGAACTTACAGTATGGAGATAATGCTTGTCTAGCTTGCCTTATTTGCAATGGTAAATCCTGGGCCATAGAAACTCTAGTATTCTGCCACATAATATAACCTCCATTTTTTTTTAACAGTTAAAATTATTTTGTTTACATCCTGGTAGTTGAGTATTTTGACGTATACTGGTCTAGGTATGTTTGAGGCTTGTGCTTCTCTGAGAGCTCTATGAGCTCTTTTGATAACTATTTGTTTAGCTGTTTCAGAGTCAATGAACAATATTTCAAATATTTGTGTAATGGTAGAAGTTAAATCATTGTATTGGATAGCTTCTGGAATTCCTCTGATAATTATATTGTTCCTTCTGGATCGTGCCTCCAAATCCAGAATTTTATTTTGCATAGACTGAATATCCAGGTCATGAATGTCTGTTTTTTTTGCAAGCAATGTTATTCTGTCCTCATCAGGCTGACTTGGGGTTCTTAACATAGAAAACAGTGTTATTGATTACTCTGACTTCTGCAAGTAGAGCATCTGAGTTGCAGCCTCTTATGATGGGTAAACCTTACCTCATTTTCTACAAAGATAGGGTTTCCTTAAGAACTAATCCTTTATTTATACTTAAAGATGTAGACATGTCTGGTTTGTGCCAAGCTGTCAGTCTCCCTCTCTTCTTTGCAGAATCTAAAAATGAGTGAGAAAGTATACTCCATACTTTGGATGTCCTCAGACTACTCAGTTATTATCTTGGCAGAAGAAAATCTTTCGGGAACTCTGATCAGTTGTTAATTTCAAAAAAGACAACCGGTGTCAAAACAGACCATTTTATAAATAGTTGTCTAAGGTTATTACCTTTTATTAGAGTCACCATAACAAATCTCTTCCAGGCAAGCTCAAGGCCCTCCCTACCAGGGCATTGGCTTAATCTATGGCTTTTAGAAAGGGTTGGATTCTAGAAATATTCTATAAGCTGCTACTTGATCCTCTGTATATACTTTTACAAAGCGCTATAAGTTGGATTCCTTCTTTAGGTCCAAATCAAGCTTTGTTAGGACTATTTTCCAGGGGTTTCTGGACTCTTCTCCTTCCACCTTCCAAATGTTGTTAGCTATGGTAATCTACTCATATAGCTAAGGATACTGCAGTAGTGATAAATATGATGAACATAGTACAGTTGTGTCAGTAGAACTTACCATAACAGTAGATGTTCAGATGATCACTGCTGTGGTAGCTGCTTCCTCCCTCCATCCCCCTTGCTTTTTGGTTTGTGTTTATGCCAGGCTTTGGACATCTATGTTTTGTTGTTTCTAGCATAGTCCTTTCAGGGCTCAAGCCTCCCTCTTTCTGCCGGCATGAAAGCTCTGAAGGGCTTTGCATCCAAACATGTCTTTTAGCCAGCTCATCTTGAACTGCTTGACAGTTTTTGCACATTGAAGGTACTCTGAAGCTTTGGAAACCAAATGGCCATTATATCCTTTGCAGGATACAACCCATATAGCTAAGGCTACAGCAGCAGTGATCATTTGAACATCTATTGTTATGGTAAGTTCAGCTGTACTTTCTGTAAGTAAACTTAACATATCAGTAGATGTTTAAATTATCACTGCTGCAGTAAACTTAGCTATATGAGTTGTATCCTGTATAAGATACAACATTCAGCCAACTTTCAAAGCTTTCAAGACACCTTCCACACATCCAGACTGTTAGCTTGAGTTGTATTGATTAAAATGTTTTGGTTTCAAGCTCTTCAAAGCTTTCATGCCAGCAGAAAGAGGGAGGATAATGCCCAGAGATGACAATGCTTGCAATATAACAACAAAAAGTTCACACCCTGGCATAAAAACATACAAAAGATAAGGGAGATGGGGGGCAGATACTGCAGCAGTGATCATTTGAACATCTACTGTTACAGTAAGTTGGTTGTATAAGACTGCATTATGTTCATCATATGGATCACTTCTGCAATAGCCTTAGCTACATGGGTCGATTACATTAGTGTAAACTGACTGAGAGGAGAAGAAAGGATGAGGGTCCAGGAGCCCCTGTAGAATGGTCCTAGCAAAGCCTGTCCTAGACCTGGAGGAGTCTAGTTTACAGTGTATTGTAAAAGTGTGCACAAAGGGTCAAGTTGCAGCTCCCTTTCTAGCATCCAACCATTTTCAAAAAGCCATAAATGAAACCAAGGCTATGTAAGAGTTACCTTTGACCCTGCCTGGAATTGGAAGATATAACAAAAAAGTAATACCATGAGACAAACATTTTGAAATAGTCTGTTTTGACACAAGGTTTTCTTTTTTCATAACTTCACAAGAAAAGAACAAGTGATCAGAAACTCTAAAAAATTTGTTCTATCAGGATAGTACGTGAGTTGTCTGTAGACATTCAATGTATGGAGAGCATACATTCTCCCTTATTTTAAGGTTCTAGAAAGAAGACAGGGAGATGGAGAGCATGGCTTAAGGTAAACTCAGATACCACTTTAGGCATAAATGAAGAGTTAGTTTTATAAAGAAACACTATCTTTGTGCAAAATGAGATAAGGTTGAATCACCATGACAGTGTGCTACTCAGATACTGTTCTTGGAGAGACCAGAAGAACAAGCAATTCTGTTTTCCATGTTAACAACCTCAAGACAGCCTGATGAGCTGGTTCAAATGCAAAAGATTTACTTTCTGTAATACAAAATTAGGAGCCAAAGGAGGAGCCACCTATTTCATTGAAAGATTTTTATGCAACACCCTTTTCAAAAACATTTTCGCATGAGGTTGCATTGAAACAGGGGCACATGAGCAAACAAGCTGAAATAGCAGAATAGTGAACCCTGACTGAAGAGTAAAATAAGCCATAGTATGGTAATTCATCCAAGTAATGCAGAACCAAGAAAAACAATAGAACTGTATGGGTTCTGGTTCTTTTGTTTGCACCGAGTAGAAACATTTTTCCATTTTCTAGCAACAGGCTCTCTTGCCTCCATTAATAACTGCTGCATATTCTCAGAAAAAAGGTGCCTAGAAGGTATCAAAATTCTATCCTCCTGGCATTCAATCACAAATGTTTGGGAGTTGGGGTGTATCTGATTTCCTGATCTTGTATGAATAAATCCAGTCTGTGAGGAAGTTTGTGGTAATTATCCCTGTCCATTTCAAAATGAAGGGTGAACCACTATTGCTTGGGCCAGAAGGGAGTCACCACAATAATCTTTGGGGAGTCCTTCTGAATTTTCAGAATGACCCTGGATATTAGTGGAAAGACTGAAAAAGTATACAGGAGTATTGCTGTCTAAGGGAAGGAAAGGGAAAAGCATTTGTCTTCCAGGCCTTACTGCATGGAGCCATGAAGCAGGATGTTGCCAAGTGATTGTAATGATTGAAGGCAAAAAGATCTGCCTGATGTGTTCCCCACAGCTGGAGCAATTCCTGGAATGCCCCCATTTCAGTTTCCAGTTAAGAGGGTCTGTCCTGGTCCTAGTTAGCTTGTATGCCAAACAATTTTGCTCTGACTGTATGTATAATTCCTGTAGAATGAGATTATACTGAAAAGGTATATCCCAGGCCACCATGGCTGATCTGCACAGAGGGAAATTCTGGCTCCCTCTTGCTTCTTTATGTACAGCACAACTGTGGTGTTGTCTGTAAACACTTGGAGAGGTCCCAGAGACTACAGATGGTTGACTGAATTAAAGGCATTTATAATAGCTAACATCTCTTTTAAGTTTATGTTTTGGTCTGTATTTTTTTCCAGAGACCCTGCACTTTCATCCTCATAGATACTACTTCATAAGCAAATTCTGAGGTGTCTGTTGTGACTCACAGTGTTGGAGTAGGAAGAGAGAATGGGAAATTTGAATTTCGCTGTCTCCACCATAACATCTCCCCTTTCACAAATCCCAAAACTGGAATTTGAAATGTCAGAGGATGTTGATACTGTGACCAAAGGGATTGCAGGTACTATGGAATGTTTTTCTCATGTGGAGTCTTGCAAGAGGTATCATGAATATCAAAGATGCCATGTAACCCCAAATCCTGGAGTTGAAAAACACAGAAAAAGATCAAACATACAGATCTGTTTTTTTTTCCTGAGGAAGAAAAGCTCTTTGAACTGCGGTGTCTTGAGAGACCCCAGGAAATCAATTATGTGAGAAGGAGTCAGACAAGAACTTTGCTGTGTAGGGGATCCTTTACCCAACTGAGAGATTCCTGACACTTTGATTCTGCAAATGTAAACAAGTCATCTAAACATGGAAAATGTGAATAGCTTGCAGTCTGCAGTAGGCTATCATAACAATCAGATACTTTGTGAACATCTTTGCACATTAGATCGACCAAAGGGTAATGCAGAGAATTGATAACGCGATCCAGACACAGAAAACCTTAAGAAACATCTTAAATCTGTATCTAAAGGAATGTGATGATATGATTGCATCTTTTAAATCTATGGCCAGTAGACAACTCAGATGGTGGTAAGGGGTAACAAGTTGTGAAGAAACAGAATTTTGAACTTGGGAACTATGACAAACTGATTCAGAAAGAAACATCCAGAATATATCTCTAAGGATCTTTCTTTCTTTCTTTGACACCAGGAACATCCTGAAAAAAAAAAAAAAACACTTCTTCTAACTGAGAGGAGGGACAGCTCATATTACCCCCCTCCCCAAACTAGCAATGCTTGATAGGAAAGAAAAAGGTCTGGTCTGACAGGTGAAAAGGAATCACCCAAAAAGGAGTAAGAGAGTACCACTGCCATCTGTAACTTCAATTGATTACTCTCAGAACACATCAGGCTGAAATATCTGTTGCCAAACAGAGAAATGAAGGTTCAAATGTTCTGGAATAATAAAAAGACTGCCAGGGTTGGAGTGTTTGTGTGTGTGTGTGTGTGTGTGTGTGTGTGTGTGTGTGTGTGTGTGTGTGTGTGTGTGTGTGTGTGTGTGTGTGTGTGTGTGTGTGTGGAGGAGGGTGGGGTTGGAAATCCTTCATAAAGTTATTCAGACTTATTAGATTGCCCTTTGTTCTTGGGTTTCTTGCTTTCGATTTTTGAATCCTTCCTCCCATCGCTTTTTAAACATTTGCTTTCCAGCAGCTTGCAGGGGCTGTTTATTTTATTTTTTTTTAAAGAAAGTTGAAGTTGCATTGAATTCTTTGGCAAACTTAGAGAAAGGGGGATGAAAATCTGAAATATCCCTTGAATCAACTTTCCTCTCTCATCACACTTTTTAATGACCACTGCAGCAGAGGGTTTAGTTCTAGCACTCTGTCCAAGGGAGATATGAAACTGTCATTTTCTGACATCTTCTGGGAGATTTTGAGAATGCAGCCAGACAACCCTCCTCATAACAGTTCCTGAAAGTGGTATCAGCAGAATCGAGACACAGATGACACCAAGTTACATAAAGCAGATATCGCTCTTCACATGAGGAAACAAATGCTAAATATTTCTCATATTTTCACAAGTGGCAAACCTACATTTCATCATATGATCTTGACAGTTGAGAATTCTAAAACAAAGTGTTACAGAACAATACACTTTCACCCATATTTTATCAAATGCCTAGCCATCCTTGTCAGAAGGAGAGGGACTAATATTATCCCCATGTTTAGCATCAGGTCATTTCACTAAAGAAAATGCTGCTGGGTCAGATATGAGATGAGTGTATAAAACTTAGACTGAGACACTTTATAAAGAGTCTATATGACGCTATCAAATGGACTAAATAGTGAATATCGATCCGATACTGTTGAAATGGCAAAATAGAGAAGTCATGGAATATCGAATTTTTCCCAGGGAAAAAATTTGGTGGGCCGTCTTCGGAACTTTGCCATTTCCTTCACTATGGTGCGATCTCGGAGTTGGTATATTTAAGTGTGTGTGTGGGCGGTGTATGTTTATGTTTATTTTTTTTATGGAGCAGCAAATTTTTTCCCTGAGAAAAAATTTGCTGTTCCGTTTGTTCGATATTTTGTTGTTTTGATATTATCGGTACAATGAAATAGCATTCGCTATTTACATCATATGATAATATGATATAGATGCCTTTATAAAGTCTGTCTGCTTTCTTGGGGGCAACAGGCTGGCTGTCAGGGAAATTGCAGGCTGTAACAAATACATCCTCCAAAAGAGACAAGAGGAACAGGAGAAAGTTCTGTAAATTTCAGTTGTTATAACTCATAATACCTCCTGAGGGATTGAGAAACATCACTGTTTTCCCACTGAAACAATTGATTCTTTCTCGAAATAGCTTCAGAGAAAGATATTCCTTCAAAATTACTGGCTGAAATCACACTCTCCTCATAATTTGAATCAGAATCATACCTCTCAACCTTTTAGCACAAGAAATCTGGACAAAACCTGACATAATGGGGGGACAAGTCCCAAAAATAGGGGCATATTTTAAATATTGCTCTTATAAACTTAGAAAGTTGTTAGAATAATAGGATTTGTGTTAGCATGCATTTTCTGAAGGATATGAAGTCTGAAACTCAAATGAATGTCATTATTTAGTGACTTTAATCCTTAGATCATCCCAGTGATTTGTAAAAAAACCCCACAATTTTCAGAGGAACAGACAAAAAATCTGGACATTCTGCAAAAATCTGTACAGTTGAGAGGTATGATCAGGATTCTGTGGCGAGAACACATAATCTCTGCTTTCAAAAACATTTTGAGGTTCAAACTATTGAATCTCTTCAGAAAATGAAGAATCCATTTTTGTTTTACCAGAAACAGTTATACAAGAAGGGTCAATAACCTGCACTAAACCCTGAGCTAATCCCAATAAATTATTCATGTTCATGTAACTGAGACAGGAGAAGGCATATGTTTGAGTTTTTATTTCTTTTTGTCATGAAAAGCTGAAGAAGCAGACCCAATTTTAACATCAGAAGCCTTCCTAGGGATGTGCACAGCTTTCTGGCTAAGCATTTCCTGCCTCTTCTCTCAGGACTGACAAGAGTGGTGATTCCTTGCCCACCAAGGACACCCAACCAACTGCAGAAGATGTGTCTAACCTCCATTCCATGTGGTTGTATGGTCTATACCAGCTGGACGTCTAAAAAAAAAAGATTAGTCATAGCAGAGTCATCCATCTGCAGATGAGGCATTTTATCACCCTACTGTTGAGGCAAAGACTGTTTAACAATGTTTTCCTTTTTCTTTTTCTGGCTGCAAGAAGGTAATACCAAAGAACCAATAGGCTGTTCCATGGTTAAGCCAATAAAAGATACCTGATTCCCATGGAAGCCTGGCAGCAATAATCAGTAAAACAGGTAAGTTGTAAATAGTTAAACTTTTTCCCATTAAAGCAGAGTAAAATGCACTTTAAACACATACCTGAGTCTCTGAAAGTAAAATAATGCAACTTTTTCCACAAAAGTAAAAGTAACACTTCCATTTAAAAGTCTACAAAAGTCTTTTGACTGTCATTAAAAACACTTTCTCCTATATAAAAGTAATACATTTTACAGAAAAACAATGTTTTCTGCCATATAGACTTACCTTGTCAGCAATAGAAAACTGTTACCTGACCACGGATCTTCAAAAGCCTGCGGAGGAGCACATTCCTTCACGGCATGAATGCTTGAGAATGCTTGGTACCCACCTCTGACTTTTAGTCTACTCAGCTGAAGCTAATTAATGGTTTGTGTGTGTGAGAGGTGCCCTGAAAGCTTTGAAAGCTGACCAGCTCTTGTATCCTGTACAACCCATAAAACTAAGGTTACTGCACGACTGATCAAATGAAGAACATTACGAATTCTTAATGTTAGCAGCTAAAATGACTTGTGATACTTAAAGAGTGCAGCCATCATTTGCCAGTTTAACAGTGCTCTTTCAAATAAGGCAACATCTTATTGAAGCACTGTTTACTTTTGTATTTAAATGTGTACTAAGTGCTGTACCTAAACCAAGTTTTACAGCTTTTGATGTGGGTCTTTGGTCCAGAGTATTATGCAATAGTTGATTCCCTATGGTTTTCCACACATTAAAGATAGCAAAATGAAATAAATGAAAACTGCAGAATATGATCACAGGATTTTTTTTCTAAGTCAGACTGCATTAGGACATAGATAGGGTGATATCAGTAATTTTGATAACACAATTGCTCCTGTGATGGAAAATAGTATTTGCCTTAAGTGTGGCAGATGATATGCCTGGGATACTGAAGGCATACCTTTGTTTGGATGATTAGAGAATAACACGGTATCTGTTTATGTCATATCTTGCAATTTTTGTACTAGGTCAGGTACAGTTCTACAGTTCTATGTATAGGTTATCTCCTGCAGTGTCTAGGCATGGAGAAACACGTGTGACATATGCGGAAATGCATTAGCATGAGTCAATACAATTAAAAGCACAAAACAGCTTACTAGAGGCATACAGTGCTCATTCCAAAAAAATCATCTAAGGAAAATGATACATCCAAAGTTCAGTTTTTAAACTTAACATTAGAATGATGTAATGGAAATGTTTAACAAAGCATACATTAGATTTTCTGCCAGTGGCATTTCAAAAAGCAGTTTCACACCATTTTTACTCGCTTCAATTGTGTTTACTATCCAATGACACAGTTTGTGTGAAAGTACATTTTTAAGCTTTGGTTTCAATTATATATTAGGCACAAGTCCATGAAGACTAAAAATTAGACAGAACAATTTCTTCAGCATGATTTGTAATTTGCTGTCAATTCCCAGAGACGTAGTTAATAAAAAAAATAAGCTACACTTCAGGTGAAAGGTATGCAGCTATAACAGTGATTTTGTATCTTTACTTTTGTACTTTTGGCAAATAAATCAATTGAAATATTTTGTTTTGTTGTTCTGGAACCCTGTACTGCTACATACACACACACACACACACACACACACACACACACACACACACACACACACACACACACACACACACACATAGATAAATACCAGTTTACTGAAATTCTAGTCATATCTTGGTTAATGCTTTTACAGTGAGGTATTAGGTTTACATATATCAATATCCAGACCGTTACAAGACTAGCTAAAAACTCCTATTCTAAAGTTCCACTTTTCTTATCCATATTGGATATCCTTTAACTTTTTTCTCTTTGTTGTTGCCAATTAATCAAGGGCAATATAGATAACTATTGCCTGACTTTAATCAGATTCAGGAATGAATCATTAAAGTATAAATATGCAGTTTTAGGTACTGTTCATGCAGCATTAAAAATGCATAGCATTAACACTTGCATACCTTTGACACAGACAGGACTGCCGTATTCATACAGCCGTATGTCCACTGAGGTTGCAGCCTTCATTTGGCAATTATAACATTTTCTGCCAATCCGGTTACACATCCTTAGCCATTGTTACTCATCCTTGCAATGCTTGTTCTGCATGGTCTAAAACTGCATTATGTACCCAGTGGCTTAAATTATTGAAGTATTGCGGAACAGGAAGTAAGGGTCCCTGTTGTCTCTGCATATGCATCAGGAGGAAGTAAGGGTCCCTGTTGTCTCTGCATATGCATCAGGCAGTTCAAGTTAAATGCATCCAAAGTCTTGATTTTCTTTTAGTATCTGCAAAGATACAGTGCATCATCATAAAACAACATTAATGTAACAGCAGAGCAGAGCATTTACTTATTTAGCCAGCCATCCTTTGTTGACCAGGTTAGTCTCATTTGGCTAGTGGCTACCTTTCAGGGCAGTGGTACTTCTACTACTAGAGGAAATTTGGCCAGGGCATTGATGTTCTTCCCCTGCTCTTCTCAATAGGTACTGTCAGATCTTTTACATCCACCTGAGCTACCACTAGACAGATGGGGCTTCATCTTAACATCTCATAGGATCATAGGAAGTTATTAGGCTAATGGCCCTAGGGCCCTTACAAGCCTAGTCAAATTCTACCCTTATTTCCACAGTCTGCACCTATTGCTTCTGTCTAGAAGGGACACAGGTGGAACCCCCGGGGTGAATTTACCATTACCCATCCAATCGTCCTGATTACATTTGAAGGCGGCCAATGAGGTGCTCTGTTTGACATGAAGTGGGAGTCTGTTGCAAGGGTGTGGTAACCTCTGGGAGACAAATCTGTCCCTAGAGCAGGTTCTATTAATGTCACTTACCAAATTAAGGTCTTTAGAGTGAGTAACTCGTGTACTATTTGACTTGGGGATATGCAGTATTTCCAATAAAGCAGGGTCAGAGATTGCCTTGTATGCAAGGCAGAAATCATCTCTGTATACTCTGTATGAAACAGAATAAAGTGACAGTGATTTCAGATGATCCACATAGGACAGATGCTGAAGACCTTGAATTTTCCTTGTGAGGAACCTCTGTGGTCTCTCCAATTGCTGCAGGTGCTTAGAAAGGTACAGACCAAAAGGGGCATTGTGCTCAATTATTGGCTTGATGATGGAAGAGTACAGGGAGGTTATAACTTTTTTTTTTTCTGGAGGCAATGTCCTTACTTATAAGATGAGTAATATAAAATACCCTTCTTACCACTGTGGACACATGGTGGTCAAAGGTAAGGTTGCTGTCAGCCTGTGTGCCGAGGTCTCTTACCAGTGAGTATGTTCTTGAAGTGTTGCTATTGATGTGGTAGTTAGTAGGGACATCGCTGTAGGTCAATGTGTGTGCATGTATCTTTAAGAAGCTATCCCATGGCTTGCACAAATATATAAATACTGAGCACGTGTGAGCTAGACTGCCATTCTGTAGTAAGCTGTAGAGATGTAAGCATATATGTATGCAAGGTCTGTCTGTTAATCAGTTTGTTTATATTTTGTGATGCTGCTATCCATCCTGATGTGTTTCTATGTATTAAAGCATCTAAATGAAAAATTCCGCCTGCTTGTCATCTATATTAGAGAAGGATGAGCGACATGGTGTCAGAAGTGGCATGTCTAAAGGGCATGGTTTTAGAGGCGGCATTGCTAAAACAAATTAAGGCACTTGCTTGGAACTGGCGGAATATACAAGAGTGAATCATCCCTACAATGTGCATACTTTGCAAAATGGGTCAGAAACAAATTTCAGATATTAAAACTTGCTCAGCACTATTTCTTATTCAGAAAATAAATCAGGCATGTGGAACACTCTAAATTATATTTTGCATAAACCAATATGTACAATATTGATAAAATATTCAAATTACTGTGGAAAATGTTTAAAATAAAGTTCTTCTTCTTCCGGCTTTTCCCGGTTAGGGGTTGCCACAGTGGATCACCTGTCTGCTCATGATTGGCAGTGGAGTTTTTACAGTGTCGAGTTGCCAGGTCAGTGCCCAACCTTCCACAGAAGGCACACACTTGCACTTAGGGCCAATTTAGAGTGTCCAATCCACCTACAGCATGTCTTTTGGGATGTGGGAGGAAACCGGAGCACCCGGAGGAAACTCACGTGACCACAGGGAGGACATGCAGACTCCGCACAGAAGGCACCCCAGCTGAGAATCGAACCAGAGAACCTCTTGCTGTGAGGCGGCAATGCTAACTGCTGCACCACCGTGGCCGCCCTGTTTAAAATAAAGTCTGAATTGCATAAAACAAATAAAATAACAGGAAATGACAGCATTTCACTAAGCATGCAATCAAAGATATCTGAGTTATCAGAATTGGATAAAGTATTTGCACATGTGAGTATTATTACAATAAAGTTATTTAGCAGAATACAGCCATTACAGAGCATATTTCGCAAAGTACAATATTTTGAAGAGTTTATCCTGCATTTGAATGTTATTACAAGCTCACAGAACAGTTTGTTTGTACATAATTACAAGGGCCATACTTTTAGTGTGTTTTTGTGCATACCTTGTGGCATGTCAGATGGATTTTGAAAACCTAGTGCACTTGTGTTTGACAGTAATATTGCTGAGAACTGGAGAGGGAGCAAGAGTACGACATTTTCATACAGGCTGCATTTTCTGATAAAGATAACCATACAAAGGCATTCATTCTGCTTAACTTAGCTGGGTCAGAAGCCATAGAAAGGGAATGCTCATTTGTATATGCACCTGCTGTCTATACCGGAAAGGGGGAAACAATCATATTGTTGTACAGGCTGAGTCAAGGGAGGACCCTGAGTGCTTAAAATGTCAAATTTAGAGAAATGTATAACGACCAGACAAATGTTACAATGGATAGGCACTTATTTTATACAAGGGATCAAAAGCCTGGTGAAACTTTTGCAGAATATATAACTGACTGAGAAACAAGACTAAAACATGCAGATCTGGTGATTTAAGGGATGAGTTGAAAAAGGACAGACATGTATGTGGTATTAAAGATGATGCTGTGAGAAAGATTTTGCTTCATGACAATGATTTAACTTTGAATAAGGCCATTGAGATTTGTCAGATATACGAACTCACAGAAAAGCACACAAATATGCTTACAAATGAGAATAGCTCCAGAAGGCACATTGACAAAGCTCATGTTGATAGTATGCAGCATGCAGTTAAATGAAACAGGCCCAAGAACATGGCAGCAACTGTAGTCCCTGCAGAATTCACTGGTAAACCACAGAGCTTTCTAGCAAATTCCAGAGTTCACACAGTTGGGTTGGGAGGGTGGCTTAATGGCTAAGGGGTTTGCCTTACAAGCACAAGGTGCAGAGTTTGAGTCGACTTGCAAGGGCAGGTAGATTAGTACTAAACTATGAACCTATGAACCTAAGTCTCAGTGAAGCACAATAGTGAGTCAGCAAACTGAAAGCATGGGCCCCAACCCAGTTTCATTGCCAGCAATGTCACAAATGCAATAAATGGAATAATTTCAAAAGGTTTTGTAAATCAAAAGGCCCACATTCTTTTATTAAAAGGGAACATTTTAAGAAACGAGTTGATCAGTTAGAGAGCTGCAACCCTACTCTTTATGTTGATGGTGTCATTGCTTCATGAAACAGTCAGTGCAGTAGATTTAAGGGCAAAAAATGAAGTATTTTGTACTGTTCTGATAAATGGCAAACCCATAGAGCTCAAAGTTGACACAGGTTCTAAGTGCAATGTTATGTCATCAGAAACATTTGCCAGAGTGTGTCATGGTGAAAGGCTTGATCTGGCAAGGTGTGCGAAGCATGTTGCTTATGGAGGTGAAGAAATTCGAACCAAAGACTCAGTAGTGCTTTCATGTTACTCTGCTGGGAGATGCTACGATTTGTTATTCTATGTGATCAAGAGGAATGTCCAGTCATTATTAGGGCTCAGAGACAGTTGAAAATGGGACTGTTTTCATTTAATAAGGTAGTCCACCAAGTCAGCTTGAAAGACCACTACTCTAATTTTGCCCAGTACATTTTTTCTACCTATTTTGATCTTTTCAAACACAAACTAGACAAACTTCCAGTTATGTACTCCATGAAGTTAGACCCAGAGGTCAGTCCAGTTATCAGGCCAACACGAAAAGTTCCAGTAGCCATACAGGACAGAGTTAAAGCTGAGTTAGATAAAATGGTGCGACAAGGTGTGATTTGTCCAGTGGAAACTCCAACTGAATGCGTATTTTCTATGGTGCTAGCTCATTAGAAAAGCTCAGATGACATCAGAATATGTATTGATCCATGAAATTTGAACAAAGCGCTAAAAAGACCTCATCATCCAATGCGCACAGTTGAAGAAGTCACAGCTCTGATGCAAAATGCCACTGTTTTTTACGTCTTAGATGCCAAGAGTTCATTTTGGCAAATTCAGCTTGACAAGAAATCATCATTGCTCACTACGGTCAGTACTCCATTTGGCAGGTACAGATGTTTGAGAATGCCATTTGGAATAAATTCTGCAAGTGAAGTCTTTCGGTGTGCAATGGAGCAAGTTTTTTCTGGGTATCCTTGTGCTATTATAGTCGACGACATACTAGTAGGAGGTCATGATGAAGCAGAGCATGACAGAAACCTCAGAAAAGTTCTGGAAAGGGCATGTCAAGTGAATCTTAAGCTCAGTCCATAGAAATGCAACTTCAAGCTACAAGAGGTTACTTATGTTGATAATTTATTTACTGGTTCATACTTACGACCAGATCCTTCAAAGCAAACAGCCATTCTCGAGATGCAAGCTCCAGACAATGTTCAAGCCCTGCAACATTTTCTTGGCATGGTTAACTACTTATGCAAGTTCATTCCAGACTTGAGCCAGCTATCAGCACCACTCAGAGAGCTGACACGTGAAGATGTATCCTGGTCTTGGTTAGAGCAACACCAAAGAGCATTTGATGTCCTAAAACAGAGAATTGCTAGTCCACCAACTCTCAGATGCTATGATGTTCACAAGCCAGTTACTTTTCATGTGATGATTTGAAATTTGGTCTTGGTGCAGTCATTCTACAAGAGGATCAACCTGTTATCTATGCAGCAAGAGCTCTTACCCAAACTGAGATGCAGTGTGCTCAGATAGAAAAAGAGCTTTTGGCAGTTGTGTTTATATGTTCAAAGTTCCATGAATATGTTTATGGTAGACCTATCCAGACTGAAACAGACCACCAACCTCTAGTTACTATTTTGAGAAAGCCTATGCATTCAGCTCCAGCCAGACTGCAGCGTATGATGCTGAGATTGCAAAAGTATAATTTCAATCTTGTCTGCAGGAAAGGCAAACTTCTTTATCTTGCTGATACATTATCAAGATCACCCAGAAACACCACAGAACAGCATGAGAACGAGAACCTTGATTTTGAAGTTATGGAAGTGAGAATTTTTTCTTCCACATGTCTTGATGAGTTCAGAGATCACACAGCCACAGATCCAGTTTTACAGAGGCTCAACCACTTTATCTATCAAGGATGGCCATCAAAGCAATCTAGTTTACCTCAAGAAGTGTAACCTTATTTTCCATATAGAGATGAGATTTTGTCTGACAGAGGTATCATTATGAAAGGTCCAAAAGTAATTGTTCCAAAGTCTTTGCAACAAGAGTACATTACTGTCTTGTGTCGTGGTCACCCAGGAACCGACTCTACCAAAAGAAGGGTGAGAGGTCTAGTATTTTGGTTTTCTATGTCACAAGACATTAAAAGAGCACTTTCATCTTGTTCAATGTGTAATAGTACAAAGCCACATCAATAGAAAGAACCACATCAGCTAAACCAAATTCCGGAACTACCTTGGTCAACAGTAGCCACCGATATCTTTGAGTGGAATGGTTAACATTATTTGGTGTTAGTAGACTCTTACTCTAATTGGTTAGAGATTGACTTACTTCCTAACCTAGCATCCAATACTGTCATTACTAAGATGAAGTGTCATTTTGCAGTACATGGTAGTCCGCACAAAGTTATTTCTGACAATGGCACTCAGTTTACAAGCCAACAGTTCCAAAGATTTGCTGAATAATGGGACTTTACTCATGTCATGAGTAGCCCAGAGTACCCACAGTCAAATGGTTTGGCGGAATGTGCAGTTCAAAGTGCAATACAGTTACTAGAGAAATCTAAATGAGACAATAGTGATGTTTTCCTGAATCTCTTGAATCTCAGAAATGTTCCTCATGATAAACATCTTGGTTCACCTGCTCAAAGACTTCTGTCGAGATAAACCAGAACCACATTACCAATCAGAAGTCAACTGTTGATTCCACGTGTCAAGAACAACAGATCAGTGAAAGCCAATCTGTTGAAGAAATGCCTAACCCAGAAGTCCTACTACAATAAGACCAGTAAATTGCCAAAGTTGTAAAGATGTAAACGTTCAAAGGTTATGATCGGATTGGTGTCATGAAGAGTATTTGCCCAGAGTTGAGATCATTCATTGTGGAATCACAAGTAGCAGACTTTAGGTGGAGCTGGAAAGATTTAAAGGGCAACAACGGGATTCTGTTATTAAATGCTCAACTTCTCTGTCCTTTTTCTCCCTATTTATTGTCCCTGCTATGAATAAACAACAACACAGCATTTAAAATATGTTAAATTGACTGCTTCTCTACACTAGAACAGTACCTTACTGTACTGTGGTGGTTTCACTTTCAAAAAACTTTTGTCCCGCCCTGATAAAGCTTACTGCAGTCTCCAATTTATTGATGTCATCAACACCTATGAATACAGGTAGTTTTCTGGCCAATTCCCTCCCCAAACGGACATTTCCATGACCTTCCTAAAAGCCCATCCATGCTGTGATGTCACAGCTGCCTGGTCCTTTCCCTACCCATACAGAAATTAAAGGCTAGAACAAAGAAAGAGCACATGAGTCAAGTCTACTGCTGTGGGCTGTCAATCACAGGTGGTAACAACTCAAATTACCCATAGCGATTTGTCAGCTAGGGAAGTTAGGTGTGAAAGGAGATGGGAGATGAGTGAAAGTAGTACACTTCAGGCTTCACAAAACACTGCAGTTTGGCCATCTTAAAAAGAAGCAGCAGTAAAAAGCACATTGAAAGTCTGTTCTGTGGCATTTGCACTGTTTGTGTTTTAAGTAGTCACTGAATGGCATGAAATGTTACTTAAAACTAATTGACTGAAAGACAGCAGTGTATGCATGTAAAATCAATGCAGTGACAGGAGCTTCAGGAAGAAATAGGCATACGTGACATATTTTTTACAGCCAAGAACTGCATTATAAGACAGAATAAACAATCAGAATTATTTCAAGATGCCAGACCTCATGTGGTCAGACTCAGAAATTAGGCAATGAAAATATTAAAAAAACTGTAAATAGTCCCAGAGTGGTGTTAAAATGTAGTAAACACCAAACCATGATGAAATAAACATATTTTATGCGTCTGTGGGTGTGGTTCTCCTTTAATACCAGTGTCTGAGCCTATACCACAGCACAGTAGTCTGTGAGAAAGACTCTTTATCTCAGAGTGAGTTGTCCGGTGTTCAAATTCCAGAGGAAGTTCCAGAGAACATTCCCGTTCCTGTTCCTGTGATAAATTCAGAAGTTCTTGATACGAGTCGTTCACTGGAGACTGTCCCTGTTGCTAAGTTTGGTCCAGACTGTTATGTTATAAGATATGGTTGCATCTCTAAACCCTGTAAAAGATACAAAGCAACTTGGACATGAACATTGTGTTTTGTTTCTAATGTCTGTAGTAATGCATGTCTAAATTTAATATTGTTTTTTAGGGAGAATGTAGATCAATGTTTGAGCATGTATCTTTAAGAAGCTATCCAATGGCTTGCACAAGTGTATAAATACTGAGCATGTGAAAGCTAGACTGCCATTTTGTAGTTAGCTGTTGAGATGTAAGCATGTATGTATGTAAGGTCTGTCTCTTAATCAGTTCATTTATATTTTATGATGATGCTATTTATGCCATTCCATAAGAGGTTATAATTTGATTTGGAGAAGTTTTTTAATTTAATTGCTGCTGGGGTGATCAGGTGTGATAGTTACTTTGAATGAGACTGATTTGTGGTCAGATCTCACCAGGGAAGACCTCACAGTGGGGATACTACATTGGTCCCCCATATTGGTAAGCACCAGATCCAGAATGTTGGCACCCCTTGTGTGGATGTCAACCAACTGGTCCAGGCAATTGGAGTTAACAAAGTTGAGGAACATTTGGGCGAGTGAGTTTGACCATGAGTAATTTACCCAGTCAATGGATGGGTAGTTAAAGTCACCCAAAACCATGTTGTTCGGATGTATTTTGATAGACTCAAATAGATCCAAATAGGGAGACTGGTGTCTTGATTCATGGAGGAGGTCCTGTATCTGGCAATAACTTGAATAGGTATCCTACTAACAATTAATTGAACCAGAAGTATCTCCAGGGAAGCATATCGTGTAACCAATCTGGAGGTGTATTTTTATTTAATGAATATTGATACACAGCCTCTTTTAGTTTTCATGTCTTCAGTTTGAGGTCTGAACATGTAGAAGGAGGTGTAACCCATTATGGCTGGGGTGCTCTCCACAGCCTTGAACCAGGTGTCTGTGACTACACACATGTCTGCATGGATGAAGGGAAGTACTGCTTACAGTGAGTGCAGTTTTGTGTTAAGACTCCTAGAGTTTAGCAACATAACCTTGAGGTTGTTTTTAGATGGAGTTTTTATGTCAGGAATTTTGTCCTTGAGACACAACCTAAAAAGGCACTATGGGGGTGGCAAGAGCTTTAGCAAGTGATCGAAATCCCAGGGGGGGGGGTCAGATGAAGACCATCTCTGGCAAAGCATTGAGGTCTGTCGATCATGTCATCCCAGGCTGACAGATACTGAATCCTCTTAGAAACACACCAGAAACTAAGCCAATTATTGAAGTCAATCATTTTCTGTTTGTACTAAGGCATATTCTAGGTGAAGGTAAAATGCTGCTTAAGGCTAGGGACATACCTGCTTGAGACACATATTCTGAGAGCTCAGTCATGTCTCTCTTCATATAGTCCAGAGATGCACATCTCAGTTCACTGAGTTTCATAAATCGTGTTGTTGAGAAACTTGAGTGCATGTATGATATGGCATATCCTGCACCTGACAGACAGCTGACCGGGACATTTCCTTATCCAGCCTGGTGAGGAGGACATCTGTGTGTCTCACAATGGAATCACCTATGACTAATATATTTGGTTTTGTGTTTTGCCTTAAGGGTATGACACTGGTCATCAGAAGGATAACACACCCAGGAGTGCAGCGCCCCTCCAAAGGCTGTACTGCCATATCAGCACTCCAGCTCCTTAGAGTAAGAAGAGAACCCACAGCGTTCTTGTATTCCAGTGCCAAAGGCAAGCACAGCATGTTCCTCTTTTATCTCAGTAACACAATGCTAAACCAGCTGAGTGATTGCACCTATGGCTTCTGAAGCTTGCAAAACACCCATTCTACTAATGATACACAAGGGGGACTCAAGCATGGTTCCTGCTAACTATAGACCCATTAGTCTCACCAGCATCATACGTAAAGCAATGGAATTTATTATCTCAGATCTCATTAATCTAGATATTGCCAATCTCTTAACCATAGGTCCTCATTAATTCTACCTTTTTAACTGCATTATTTCCTTCGAAAAAGTCCAACAAAAGAGTGGATAATGATCATGCAGTAGATCCAGCATGTTTGGATCAGGCCAGTACCTTTGACAAAAATCCCCATGCATGTATTACTGACATAATTGCAAATCTGTATATAAAGCCTTACATTGTATCGTAGATAGCAAACTGCTTATCTGAAAGAAACCTTGTGGATAGAGTCTCAGGTTCCACATCTAAAAACAAAAATGTTACCAGTGGTGTACAACAAGGCACAGTGTAGCACTCCTTCCTGTTTAGGTTCCATTTTTCAGACATTCAGGCCAACATTCCTGGCCTATGGTTACATAAATCTGCAAATGACTGCAAAGTGTTTGTTGTTATTATTTCTTCCACTGACTCAGAATTCCTCCAACATGGGTTAGACTATGTTATCAACTAGTATAAATACAATATTCTCAAATTAAAAGTAAAAAAAATTGGTCCCATTATTCAATATAATACTCTTTTTGGCATGTGTTTGTTTAACTCTATCACTCAACTTGAGAGACCTGAGATTCATAACTAAAGTATTAGTGGCCTCAACAATTTTAGATATAAGGACAGACTGGCAACCCTTTCTCTGCATTCATTCTGTCACAGACTGCCCCATGGGGATGTGCCTAGCATTACAAGCCATGGAAGATCCAACCCTCGTTGATCTCATATTGCTTTACAGCCTTTTTAAACAGAAAAATAAGACAAGTTGGTTTGAAAGATTCATAACCCAGTGTATCCTATAAATTTAGAACAAAGTTCTACTACATGTCAAGATAAACCTGGATTATTGGATGGACAACCTCAAACTCTCCATGGTCTACCTTATATTGTCCTAATTGAGAATGTAGAGACTTTCTGAATATGGGTTATTGGCCAGGCTTGTAATTGTCTCCAGACTGATTGCCTAATACTCACATATGCATCTATGAATCAACAATAATCTGTAAAAATGACGTGGGCATATAAATGTTCTGTCTTCTTTGTTGTAGATCAGCATTAAATCAAAGCTTTTAAGGGAGAGTTTAGGAACTTATTCAAGCAATGTCCAAGGCTTCAACATTCTCATGGGATCATAGGAAGTTACTAGGCTAATGGCTCTAGGGCACTTACAAGCCTAGCCAAGAGTTTATCTCCAAAAAAGAAACCTCAGTCAGCACCTGTCACCCCTGTCAATGACGGGCTCAGGTGGAACCCCTGGGACAAATTTGTGGTGTCCAATCCACTCATCAAGGTTGTGCCTGAAGAGGGTCAGCTATGTACTCTGTTTGACGTGTATGGGATCTCTGTTCCAGAGACAGGGGAGCCTCTGGGAAACAAACCTGTTGTTTTAGTTTTGTTAATGTTGCATATTGGATTTAGGGCTTTTGAGCAGGTAATGCATGAAGAGTTAGACTTATAGATATGGAGCATCTCTAGTAGGGCAGTGTCCATGATTGCCTTGTAGGTGAGACACAGGTCACCTCAGAGCAATCTGTAAGATACCAAGTAGACCGATAGTGATTTGAGCCTGTCCACATAGGACAGGTGTTGGAGGCCATGGATTTTCTTTGTGAGGTATTTTTGTAGCCTTTCCAGCAGGTGCAGGTTTTGGAGCAGTACATACCAAATGGGGTGTTGTACTCAATTATTGTCCAAATGAGGGAGGAGTACAGAGAGGTAACAACCTCCTTTTCTCTGGATGCAATCCCTTTACCGATGACATGAACTAAGTAAAAGGCTTTTCTGACCACTGCCGCTACATGATGGTTGAATGTGAGATTGTTGTCAACCTGTGTACCCAGGTCTCTCACCATAGAATGTGTGCTTAGGGGCTTGCTGTTGATGTGATAATCTGTAGGGGTCATGTTTTTTCTGAATGATATGATAATACAATTTTTTGTGTTTAACTTAAGAGTATGACTTTGGCACCAATCTTTTGTTGCTGTGAGTCGCTCTTGCAGTATGTTAACATCATTTGGGGAGTCAATGATAGCACCCAACATACAGTTATCTGCAAACTTGGTTAGCCACAGGCCTTTTGTCTTTGCCTGGACCTCTGAGAAGTAGATGCCAAACAGTAGGGGTCCCAGGATAGATCCCTGGGGAACACCACTAGTGATGGGTCTGCTGTCAGAGGTGGCGGCATCTGTTTTGACCTTGTGGATATTATCTGTGAGCCAGATGGCCACCCACCTGATGAGATAGGGATTTAAGCCAAGTTGTATTAGATTTTCGATGATGCCTAAGTGGGGGATTTTTTCAAAGGCTTTGGTCAAGTCAAGGTAAGCTGTATGTACTGACTTTCCTTCAACCCTGGCCTTGGTGACAGTCTCAAAAAAGTCAACCAGGTTCAACAGCAAAGATCAACCCTTGACAAATCCGAACTGGGTCGGCTCAAGTGCTTTTAGATTGCCTATGTTTTTGTTTATGAGGTCCTAATAATAATTTATTTATTTTATTATTAATTAATTAATTTATTTATTTTATTTGCAATTTGATTACCGGGGAAGTCCACTGGCCGAATTGACCCATTTTCAGTGGAAGCCCAGGAAGAAAAGCTCCAAGATGCATTATACAATTTAGATACAAATGATAGTTAATATCAAAGATCTTATGTAGAATAGTTACTCATAAATGCATTCAATATTATGCATAGTTAACAAATTCATTAAGCTTGAAGGTAGGGATCACACAGTAGAGCGGTTATTGTGCTATGGCCTGGATGGAAGCCATGCTGGGTAGGAGTGAGAAGATTGTTTTGGGTCAGGAAAGGCAAAAGTTGGAGATGGATGCATTTTTCTAGGATTTTGGAGATTGGAGAGAGCAAAGCAAAGTTTGAGATGCTGTATTTTTGCTTCCTTTATGAAGAGGAAGAATATAAGCTGAGCACCAGAGTTTGGGGGCATATGATTCTTTTATGGATCGGTTGATAATGATGCTGATTGGGAGTGCAATGCCATCAGCAGCACATTTTAGGAAGGAAGAGGGAATATTGCCAGGAGCGTTAGAGCAAGGTTTAAGTTTGGACAAAAGTTTTTTTATAAAGTTAGTGGAGATGGGTTTGAGTTCAAACAGATGAGGTGAGTTAGAAGGGGGAGAGTGTAGAGCAGTTGGGTTATTATTGGGAAATGTCTTGGTGAGGGTAGTAATAGTGTCTGAAAAATTAGTTAAATTCAGAGCCTAGTTCGAGATCAGATTTACTTGGGTCAAGACAGGGATTATTCTTGGAGCCTGGATTGAGGAGTGAGTTTACTGAGTTCCAGAATTGTTTGGGGGTTTTATTGTTATTTGACAAAAGTTTGATATAGTAGGATTTTTTTTGTCTTTGGTGATTAGTCATTTTGCACTGTTGTGGAGCTGTTTATATTGGAGCAAGGTATTGTCCAGTTTATTGTTTTGGTAAAGCTTCCATAGTTTGTCTCTGTGGTGCATAATCTGTTTTGCTCTTTGGATAGCCAAGGAGCAGTTTTAGTTTTTATCCTCTTGTTTCTTATTGGGGCTAGTGAGTTTAAAGTATCAAGGAAGGCAGAGTTGAAGTATTCTGTAGCCTTGTCAAGAGGAAGGATGTTTAGAATTTGCCAGTTCATTTGTTTGAAAGTATTTGAGAAAGTAGTTGGGTTGAAGCTACTATGGTTACAAGTTTGAATGTACTGATGCTGGTGTGGGGGCAACTAGTTGAGTGATGCAGGAAGGCTGGGAGGTGGTTGCTAAAGGTATCAGGAATTGTGTCAGAATTGGTTTATTTTATTTGGAACTGAGACTAGGATCCAATCTAAAGTGGATCTGGGAGAGTTTATTTTGTTAGGTTGAGTGATGGAGAGGATTATTTGAGTGAAGTTATAGAGGTTAATGTATAGGGAGGGAGAGGGGTAATTGATTTTATTCCAGTCAATATTCACATCACCAAGGATATAAGTTTCATAGTTAATTTCAGCAGTGGCCCATAGGAGAATATTTTCGAGTGTAGAGATATTGTTACCAGGTGAGATATATAGGGCAATGATGCAGATATTTTTATGTTTATTTAGTTTTAGAATTCCAGCAGTTAGTTCAGTGTTTTGGAATTGAGGAATTGGAATTTGGAGAGGAATTAAGGTAAGAAGGTTGGAATAGACTAGGGCAGTGCCTACACCTTTTTTATTTAGTCAGTCATTTCTGAGACAATGAAATCCTGGGGGCAGAATCTCAGAGTCGGAGATAAAGGGCTTGAGCCAGGTTTCAGAGATGGCTAACATATCTGGTTGGTTATGGCTTAACCAAGCTTGAAATTGGTGTACTTTGTTGTTTAGACTTTGTGCATTAATTGTAAATAATAATATGTAATAATAATATGCTCCATGGCTTTACAGATCAGACTTGCAAATCTAATGGGGCGATAGTTTCTGGGGTCAGTAGTGGCACCACCTTTGTGCAAGGGCATGACAATGGCAGTTCTTCTTTCTGCTGGAATGAAGCCTGTACTTAGGATGTGGTTGAATAGGATGCTTAATAGTGAAGCTAGGTCTTGCTGGAGATGATGCAGAATACAGCCAGGGATACTATCAGGTCCCATGGAAGCTGTGTTCTTTCCCTTGGCTAGGGCCATTAACACTTGATCTACACAGACAAGTATCAGGAATGTTGAATGGGCCTTTGGGGGACAGGGGGTGAAGTTTGCATTGAACCTATCTGCTAGCAGGTTGGCTAAGTCAACAGGATCAGTGTAATTGGTACATTTAAGTACTAATTTGGAACAAACCTGGGCTTTGCCATGGAGGTTCTTGATGTAACTGAAGATGGCTTTATGGTTTCCCTTTGTTTTGGAGGGTAGTTTTGATTCATAATTGGCTTTGGAGGTTTTCACTAGTGATCTAATTTGCTTGTTGAGGCTAAGGAGGGAGTTTTTCCAATTGGAAATTTGTGGCTTTTTACCCTTGCAAAACAGTTTCTTCCTTTTGTTGTAAAGCCTGTTGATAGATGATGTCCACCAGATAGGTTTGCGTTTCCTTGAGGAGCAGGTTTTAGTTCTGTTGCATATGGCTGAGTTAATGCAGTTATACATGTGCTTGTATACTGCACTGGCATACAGTTCAGCATAGTTGTCTGCATCCTCTGAGGGTGGCAGTGGAGTAAAGCTACTGATACCCTTCCTTAGGTGGTTGTAGTCAGCTTTTGAGACATTTTTAGCCTGGTTACTGCTGGGGGGTTTGGGCGGGATAAAACTTGTAATGAGACAGACCGATGGTTTGCTCTCATCAGGGAAGAAATTACTATGAGAGTGGTGCAGCAGTTGCCCATGTTGGTGAGAACCAAGTCCAGAATGTTATCTCCCCTTGTGAGGGATGAAACAAGCTGGCCGATTGCATTAGAATTGATGAAGTCAAGGAATTGTTGGGTGGGTGGGTGCATTAGTGCAGGAATAGTTCACCCAATCTATGATGGGGTAATTTAAGTCACCAAGGATCAGGGTGTTAGGGGGTACCTCGATGGAGACAAGTAGGTCCAGGTAGAAGGAGTGGGTGTCCTGAGTCATGGAGAGGTGTCTATAGCTGGCTGAAACTTGGATAGGTGTCTTGCCAACTGTCAGTTGCCCCTGGAGTAGTTCTAGTGTATCATTCCCCTGAATAAATATCCTGAAATCCTAGCTTTATCAAATTCACATATTCAGTTCTTTACTAATGTGTTTCCTGTAATATAGCTATTTGCATTCCGCATTTTGTAAATATAATTCACTACTCTTTTTTGTATACACCTGTGACACCATTCACATTTAAAGATAATGTGGAAAGTGCTGCCATTATGATAAGAAGCTATTATTTTCACCTGTTATGTATAACACCTTTTTTTAATTTCTTGTTTCAGCATTTGTATTTTATTATTTTATTATTTATTTGTTTTATTTTACATTTGTTTACTGGCAATGTCCAACTGGAAACAGGTCCTTTTTCAGTGGAGGCCTGAGGAGAAAAAGTAAACTGAAATTTAAAATATGAAATTTAACATATAAAATATAAAATGAGGCATGAAATACAGTATCTAAATTATAAAATAAATCCAGAATAGCAGGCACAGCAGAATAACAAATACAAAGAATATAACCAGACATCATGGTTTACAAATGAATAACATTAAAACAGCATGCATGCACAATTGAGATGTGAAAGCTTTGTCCTAACATAATTGATTGAGAAACTGCAGAAGAAAATGTACAATGTTGACATGGTTGTATGATTGCAGAAATGCGGAGGCAGTTTACAGTGTATAATATCACCTAATGGATCATGTTGAAGTTTTGAAGGCCATAGTAAACAGGGTAAAAGTGGGCATATATTCTGCAAGTATAGACAAGGGAGGAGTATGTGCATATGCTAATGATTGGCACATCTTAAAAACATTTTGTTTTAATGAAAACCTTCAGAAAACCCCAAATGTACCCACAGAACATCCCCAGAATGTATTAGCTTAATATAAACACATAAAAACTTTGTACATCTTCAAATAATGAAGTTTAACCCTCCTAATAGGAACAATTTTCCCAGACTGATAGCTACACTCACAGGCTTGAACTGACCTATAATGGTTATCCATGCTAAGATGTATGGTACAGCCTGTGGTTCTACTTTCTAAGTGCTGTTTTGTCTTATTTTTATTCCTCTCCCAGATTACATTTGTTCACAAAAACAATTTTTATTTTTTTTCCAGCCATTTTTGCTCTCTAATGTATTTGAATCTAGTCATTTTTTAATTATTGTATTCCGTAATTTACTTATGCTTGGGCTTTTCTCCCCGGGCCTCTACTGAAAATGGACATATATCCAACTAGACTAGCCCGGTCAACAAATATAAAATAAATAAAAATAAATAAAAAAATGTAGAAAACAACTTGAATGCTTTCAGAAAACATTATCTTTTAGCTATTGACAGAAAAGAGTGTTCTATTTTATTGCCCTTATCAGCTTGTCTACACAGAAACATGCAAACCAGATACACAGTTGCCTTCATCTACAAGTGCCTCATGTTACACAAGGAACATTTATTTGCTATTGGAAAATATTTCATTATATTCAGTGTTCTTTTATTTACTTGCTTCCCCTTAAAAGTTGTTGTTAGATCAAGCCAAGGGCTTTAATCCTGTCATTCCTCTATGCAAACATAAAAAAAGCATATCAGTTCTGTTTAAATCATGCTTTCTTGTTGAGGCTTTCTTTTAGTTTTATATTGCAGTGCCTACATTTCTTAAAACTAGACAAAGAAAGAAGAAGGGAAAAGGGCGCCTGTTTACGTTAGTATCTCTTTTACAGACAAAAATAACTGAAAAAGCCTTACTTAATAACATGCAGTATATGTTATGTTTTATAAAAGTACTGTTAAGAACAAAGACTGCTTTACTTACAGTTACCTCTTTTCTTCCTCTTCTCCTTTCCTTAGTGTTTTTTCAGACATTAATAACATGAAGTAGGGCATATGCTTTGGCGTCCCCTACATCTTACCTATGTCATTCAAGCCTCCACTGACAATAATGCAAACAGATACGTTTATAAAAACTATTGGCATAATAGTATCCTTAGAACTCACTTGAAAAGCCCTAGAAACAGCAGTGTATGGTCAATTCTACATGCAGTCCACACTACTATAGCAAAACTGAATACTAGTCTAGCCATGAATTTAGACAAAAGTAAGTGTAGTGCTAGAGTTTCCAGTGTTTTTTACTTGGTTGGTCACAATATGATCGACAAACTTAGCAACACTAGATGCCATTCTAGTTCTCTATCCTGGCTTTCAAAAGTTCAATATTTCCAGGTTTTCTTGTTTCACCATATTTCACAAATGTAATTGATGCTTTATAATCCTGCATTTAATCATTAATTTTTGAGTTGATGGTTTTCTTCCTGTTGATCTCCATCTCCCAAATCCATGCAATGGTTCATTTCCAAAGTACCACTGGTTCTTCTAACTGCTGTGCTTTTTTCTGACTCTCAAGCATTTTCCTTTGAACATTGGCAAATGTTTCACTGGTATAGTCTCTCTATGCACTTTATTATCAGAAGAATAATAAGAAGAATCCCCTTCTGTTTGATAGCTCACATTTTGTTGGATGGACTTTTGTATTTCCTCTTTAGCATGTTCTGCATCAATAAATGACTTTGGCCCTCCTAGAAAAAAAATATTCTGAAAATAGCTGGATACAGCAGCTTGAATCTCACACCTGTTTCTTGACATTCTCTGATTGCTGGAATAAATTTACTCTTCTTCTGCCTGGTGTACAGTGAGTAATCATTTTTCTACAAACACCCTACTGTCTCCAACAGTTTCTACTTTGTCCTCCTGCCACAGCTTTTTCAGAATCAGCTCTTTCTGCTGATAGGATTGCATAACTCCTGCTATGGAATACCACTCCAGTTGCTTATTTGTGCTTTCATAAAATTAATACAGTCTGTTCCTTCCAGTCTAGTGCTTTGCTTGCTGGGAAGATAAACATTCTTTCAACAAATGTTTTCAACATTCAGACAACATTTGTGTGCTGTTAAAGGGAGCTAAGTTTTTTCCCACAAAATGTCCCCCTCTTGCTAATGTACTTATTGAAGTTAGTGGATTCTGTCGCAAACTTCATTTGAAAGTGTATTTTTCTAGAGACACTTTATTTAACATGCAAAGAAATGTTTCATCCATATCTGAAAATTCTGAGGACTCATTGCTAGATGTATCTATATATGACTATGATGAAAGTTTAAATGTATTTAATTGCAGCACTGAAGAAAGCATTGAATGTAGCACTGCTTTTGTTACTGATTATGGTCAGTTTAAGATTCCTAGTTTACCTAATGTGAAAACACCTTTTGTCCCCCTAAATTGTCTCCTGTTGTTGCTATGTTTGAAAAATTGTTGTTGAATAACATTGAAAAAGAATTTGGTAAATTCAAATGTAAACAATTTAAGTAAAAAAGAATGGCAGGAATTTTCCAAACTTCGTGGCCAGATAGGAAATTAGATTTTTAGGGTAGCAGACAAGGGGGGGGGGGTAACTGGGTTATTATGGATAAAGCTGGCTACCAGACCATGGTAACTGAACTTCTGTGTGACAACAGAATTTATGTTAAGCTCCCTTACAACCCTCTTGCACAGTTTAAAATTGAATTAAGTCAACTATTACATTTTGGAGTTACTTGAATTTTGTTTAACACACAAATATTTTAGTTTTAACAAGGAATATTATTTGCAGACAGGGGGCACTGCTATGGGGGCTCCTTTTGCTCCCTCTTATGCTGTTTTGTACATGGGGGAGTTTGAAAAGCAGTTTGTGTACAGCCATATTTATTACAAGGAGAAGGTGATTTTATATAGGCGATACATAGATGATTTAATTTTCATATGTAAGGGACCTCTATCTGAGTTTGACAAATTTGTGGGGAACTTAAATTCTAACAGTCATGGTTTACAGTTTTGTTGTCACACAGACTTCAGTACCATCAGTTTTCTGGATGTCCACTTTTTTGTGAATGAGATGGGAGTTATTCAATATGTTCCATTTAGGAAGAGTACTGCTGTGGATAATCCTGAATATCTCATTAAGTCATTGCCTTATGGTGAGTTTAGAAGATGATAGATGAATACTTCTGATATGGCTTCTAAAGAGAAATCTCTGGCTGAAGTAGAGGAAAGATTATTGGCCAGAGGATATTCTAGATCTACTCTTAATGAAGCAAAGAATAAACTGTTGAATAATGTGATAAGTAGGGAACAATTCCATGAGAATAGTAAGTTTGGATGTAGAATGTAATTTACTTCAAGAGAGGAGGGGACAGAAAATAAAATATTTTATCTTACTAGGTTTAGTCCCTTTTTCAGACAGGTAGTTACAAGGATATGGCCAATAATAATAGCTGATGATAACCTCAGCACTTTATTTCCACAACATATGACTTTTTCTTTTGGTAGATTTTTAAACCTAAAAGAATTATTGAACTACCCAATTTCCAATCAGACCAAGAATACTTCATTAGGGTGTGTGCCATAGAATCAGAAATGTATCTACTACTATGATCAATGGGCACAGATTTAACTCTCAAGCAAGGTTTAATGATCAATCATGTGGTGTTATATATATTCTGGGTTGTGGGTGTGAAGAGGTTAGATGGTATATAGGTCAGACCAAAAGAAAAGTTAAGATTAGAATTTTAGAACATTTGGGAAATATTAGAAGGGGTAATAAAGGCTTCAGTCCAGTGGCACAGCATTTTATTGAAGCCCATTCGGGAAATGTTTATTCCCTGCTTGTTAGTGTACTCTATTTGCTAATAAGTTAAATCAGCTGGAGACTACTTTCATTTTTAATTTTGGAACCTTGGTTCCACATGGATTAAATCAGGAGATGTTAAATTTTTGAAGAAACTTCATTGGTAATATGTCCATAAATGTATGTGTGTGTGTGTGTGTGTGTGTGTGTGTGTGTGTGTGTGTGTGTGTGTGTGTGTGTGTGTGTGTGTGTGTGTGTGTGTGTGTATTTTCATATGAGTACATACACACATTATGAGAGGGTGTTGTATTTTTTATGTAAACTTGGTTGAATTTTTTTGATGATGTTATTGCTGTAGAATTCATGGTAATTTTGCTGTTGTAATTTTGCTGCTGCTGAAGTTTTATGGGAAATGTAGTAGTTTTTCATGACTAAGGGATGTGTTTATGTATAATGTGCACTGGTCACTTTAAAAGTGGGATGTATAGATAAATTTTGAAACACAATTGTTTAATTATTTAGTATATTTAAGCTTTAGAATTTGATATGCTGATATCCTTTGAAGGCAAAATGCCGAGGTAACAGGATTAAAGCTGTTTGGTACTCCAAATTTGTGTACGCCTTTTGGATTTATTAGGTTTTTGTGTTTTTTCTTTGGTTTTGATAAGAAACATTTGCCCAACTTTTTTTTCATTTAGATATCCACAAAGTTCTGAGGTTTTGTGAAGGTCCTAGTCTTATCCAAGAGAGGGCAGTTGTTTTTATGCATACCAAAACAGACTACATGGATAACAACCATCACATTGTAGTAGGGGATTTACACTCCCAACAGACTGATGAACAATAAATTGACCATGCAGGGCTAATGATATAAATGTTACTTTTGCTACACATAGTTTAAATCTTATATATTACATTAACACATTCTGACATATCTTTGTTAAATTGTTTGGTTATCTCCCATCTTGTAACTGTGATCACCTGGATATATGAGCTATCATATCTATGTGTCTATGTCACATTGAACATATTAATTGGGCAGGGCTGTAAGGAAGTTCTTTAATGTGGATTACAATCAGATTTCTCTTTTAATCTAGTATCAGTACAATTTCTCATTGAAGGTGTCCCGTAACGAGCTCTGGTTTAAACTGTATACTACTACCTCAAGAATTACTGATGACCATGTTCTTACAGTCTCTATTAAAGCTCATTTACGAGTAAACTCCACTGGTGGAACACAGTTATTTCTAATAAATATTCAAAAAAAAAAAAGTTGTGGAAATTGTACAGGGCTTACCGACCAGAAAACCTGTAAGCAAGATTAAAGTGTCCAGCTAAAGATTTAAGAAAGGCAATGTGGTTAAGCTTTGCATTTATCTCCCACTCATTAGGCAACTTAAACAGTTTTCATAACTATGAAAAAAAATAAGAATGATTAATTCAGTATCCCTTCAGTTGGATTATATAAGGGTGAACTTGTCATAAGGGGATCTGATGTTGCTAATATATTTATTTATTTATATTTGCTGTTTTTGGTCCCCACTGGCTACTGATCATTTACCTCCTCCTGACCAATGAACCCATTCAGTCCCGATAAATGAGGTAAGAATCTGTTGAGAGAGGCCATCATTTAGGTAGACACCAGATGTGCTTTAACTTTTTCTCCATCTGGCCCTGCACTTACTTGTCAATGCCCTGGGGGAGGTCATTCAATGGGCTGACCACAGAAGTTGTTATTTCACTTCCACATGGGGCATTTCCTTCAAGCAGTCCTGAGAGCAGTGGTTTCCTGGGTCTCTACTCGGGAGATTGCACTGACCCTGTGTGCCGCCAAGTGTGCACAACCTTCTCCCTTCACTCATGCCCTTCCTGCCTGGCTCCTTCAGTATTTGACTACTAATCAAGTGCCCAGTTGCCTGGGTCACAGTAAGACTTTCATCCCTCTGCACTATGTAACCAGGCTGCAGATGCCTTCATTGAAAAATATTTGGAAAGTATTTTTCAGCTTGTGATTATGTGACATAATCTGTAGTAGACAATATTCCTATTCAAGTCCCTATAACTTCTGAAGAGATGATGGGACAAATCTTGGTAAGTATTAAAACCAATAGTGGAACTGGGCAGATGAAATTCCAGGAATATTTTTTAAGAAACTTTGTCTCACTTTGAACAAAAGCCTAGATCACACTGTTCCAAAATACATTTCAGACCAAGTATGTCACTTGCACTTGGAAAAGTGCAAGTATTATACCTATATTTTAAGGGATGGAACCATAATGATTCTGGATATTATATGTCTGTTAGTCTAAATAATGTTGTAAACTATAGGTAGACAATAGGTAATGAAAAAATAGGCATCTTAAAGCTTATGCCATCTACGTTCCTTGAGAGGTTTAAAAAATAAAAAAACACTGCTGAAATTACGTAGCTCCACAACTGAAGCAGAACACACTTTAGCATATAAACGTTTTATTTAATGTTTTTGTCTAAAAGACTTCATCAGAAATAATAAATTTTATCAAATACGTTTCATTTATATAAATTTAAAAATGTGTTATCCAATCACATAAAATCTTTAATTAGTCCTTAGTTAAAAAAATTAAAAAGTGTTAACCTATAGTAAAAGTAACTCCTTAACCTTTATGTGACTGCTAGTTTCCTGTCCATCAAATAACACTTGATATTGATTGTTTCATTGATACTCCTTGACAGAGGTTTAACCTATGCCAATAATGGTTTAGCTGGGCATTCATGCATGACAGGCCTTCATACCGTTCAACCTCTTAGAGCAAGAAATCTGGACAAAGCCATAGATAAAAGTGGGACCAAGGCCCAAAAATAGGGATGATTTTTAAATATTGTTCTTATAAACTTGGAAAGTTGATAGACTAACAGATTTTGCATTACCATGAATTTTCTGAAGGGTATAAAATCTAAAACTCAAAGTTTGCTATTATTTTCTAATTTCAATCGTTAATGATTTGCCACTAATTTGCCAGAAAACCACAATTTTATGAAAAATGGACCAAAAATATGAGGCAAAAATCTGGTCATTATATGAAAATCTGTACATTTGAGAGGTATGTGAGGCCTTCAGTTTTTCATAACAATAGTGGATGTACTTGACTAGGGGTTCCTTGTGGTTTCTACATTCCTAAATGTATCCAAACATTGGAAAGAATCCCATACACTGTCATCAACCACATGAGACAGTAATAACTGTTATATTGTAAACTAGGTAATACATTGGCATAATAATCAACTTTTCTGTAATAGTATGCAGATCTCAAACTATGAGGATTTGTAACACCCTGTCAGTTCTAAGGAAGATATCTCATTTTGCTCCACAGAATTCAGTTCTGGGCCCATATTTGTGCAACTTATTTATGCTATCTATGCCAGAAACAAGCCTAACTATTTGTTATAAATTTGCTGATGACTTAAAACTAGTATTGTCTGTGTTCTTTGTCCTTTCTCAATGAGCATGATATCCTTTTGACAGAGGTTGACACTTGTGACAATAACATTAAAAAGAGCACTGATCTTCACTTTGGCAGTTCAGACAGGATATACTCATATGCTGTTGATGGTAACATTATTCAAGAATCTGAATATTCCATTCACGTATGCAATGCATCATTAAAAAACAGTAGAGGTAATGGAGGGTAATTGTAAATTCCATTTCTTCTCATTAACAGAGGAATTAATAAACTTTATATCTTACCTTTTATTTGATTGTGTATCAAACTGATTCCACATTTTGTATGCATACTGTTTTGGGCATAAGAAAGCTGGAAATAATTCAGGGAATATCTGCTTGAAAAGTGAGTCCAGTGCATTTTTCACCATACTCCCAAAGGTTGAATGCTTTAAATTTTTATGGGTGATTTGATTCAAGCCTACAAGTTTAGGCATGGTGTAAGCATTGCTTGTAGCTTTAACATAAACATATTGTTATTAACATGTGCATATATATATATATATATATATACATATATATATATATATATATATATATATATATATATATATACACACACACACACACACACACACACACACACACACACATGTTGAAAAGTCCAGTCTAAAGAATAAAATCATCTGTGTGAAGCTTGCTAAATTATGGAGCTCATTATCAAGAGAAGCAAGAAGGCCTTCAGTCTTGTCATCATTTAAAACAAAGCTTGATCAACATGTTGGCAAACTCAAATTAAAACCCTTTTTTGCAGGTTGCAGGACACCAACTCTTTGATGACACACTCTAAGGCTAGGAGTTTATTAGTGTACTTTTGAGAGTCTGAACATCACCACTTGTGAAAAAAAAAACAGATTTCTTTTATTCTTTCCAGATTATAGATGCAATGTGTTTATGAAGGCTTTTGTTAACTAACAAGGCAACTAGAAAAATAAAATAAAATAAAAATGGCTAGTTGCTCTAGGAAAAAAGAAGATTATCAGTAGATGGATTGCTGTGATGTTTGATTGTTTTTCTCTCAAACCTCTGTAGAGTAGTAACTGTTTTTAGAGCATAAGTTTATATTCTTATGACCCAAGGCCAGACAATTAGGCATTCCTTTCTAAGACAATCAGTGATAGATGAAAAACAGCTTTTAAAATTTCTCTGATATAATGCCCGCTGGATATTCACTGACTTTCTCCAGTGTGATTATTTATAGTTTTCCAGAGAAAAACTGGATTATTTGACTTACTCCATTGAACTGTACTACATAACTTGCACATTTACAAGTTTGATAGTCATCTGACATTTGTTTTCAATAGGTCTGCATGTACCTCTACCATTTTCTACAGTATTTATATGCTTTTCATACTGTATACATTTCAGACACTGAAAACTTAATAGTTCAGTTGATCCAGATAAGTCTGTTAGCTATGTTTTTACCCTGATCTTTCTAGAAGGTGCATTTCTGTCAAGTATTCCCAATGGAATCCTGATATAATTTAGGAAAGTACGTTATTAATAACCATTCATTTTCTAGTAATGTTTGCCTAGTTATGTTAAGTGGTGAATCTTTGGGATTTCTAATGATGTATATATTTTTGGTAGGTGTGGCTCCATACTGAATCTGAAGGCATGTTTTTGCTTAGATGGTTAGGAAGTGAACCACTTGCAATTGTGTTCTCAGACTGGCTTGTTAGCATACATTCTAATATGAGTCTATATTATGTTGTTGAAAGACATGTTCAGCGAACACGTCTTCATCGACACATAAACAGCAAAGAAAGGAATCACTGCATGGCCACTTCAGCAGTTTTTTTCCCAGGGGAAAAAAATTGCTAGCATGAAGAAACACAACACACACATACAAACCCTACAAAGTGGGGGGCTTCACCACCCACACCTCTTCACACCCCTCTAACTAAATATACCAACTCCTAGATCGCACTACTTTGGGGTAAAGGGCAAATCCCTCATGATGGCCAAGTGTTCTTTTTACCCTGGGAAAAAATGACCCTAAAAAGCCTTTTTAAATCTAGCCAGAAAAATTAGAAATGTATTGGTCCCGTAAGTTTTATGTAGGTATATAAACTTTGGCATGATGGGTCAAGCATTTACAACCTTCATCTCTCTATAACAGAAAGTAAATAACGTAACACAAAACAAACCTCAGGCCCAGAGATGCAAAACCTGATAAATAATAAAATCCACTATCAGTGATCCCCACTCAATACCAAGTTAAAATAAAAGATGCAGTTAACAAGATGGTTAACAAATACTGTTAAGCACTTTCATCATAGAGATGTCTCTCTAACAAGAGACATGGGTGCCAGACTGGGGGTAAATTTATGATTCCCCATCTACTGATCCAAGTGTTACTTGAATAATTGGAGAGAAGAACATTGCTTTAGATGGATAGGAAGCCTGTTCCAGAGAAGGGGTACCCTTTAAGAAACATACCTGTCCCTTCTAGCATGTCCTATTTGTATTACAGGTGAAGTTTAGGTCCCCATATCAAGTGTTTCTGATGCTATTTGTTTTGTGGATGTGCAAATTGTCCATTAAGGCTGGATCAAAGGATGCTTTGTAGGCCAAGCATTGGTCGCTTCTCAACAGCCTGTAGGAGACCGACAAGATTTTGAGGAGGTGTCCATAGGATTTGTTTTCTAAATCATCTATTCTTTTTGTGAATAACCTCTGTGGATGCTCAATTTGTTGCCTATGCCTGGTCAAGTACATGCCAGAGGGGGCTTGTTCTCAGTAACTGGTCTTACAAGATCAGAATGCAATGGAACAAAACATCTTTAGATCTGGATGCCATACCCTTGCTTATAAGTTGTGCAACAGGGAATAATTTCCTTGCTGCTGCAGACACACGATGAACAAAGGCCAACTCACTACCTATATATATATATGTTCTAAAATACTTGACTACTACCTTTACTGTTAGGAGTGTATTATCAATGTACTACTTTGCAGGGGTGGCTGTCTTACCAGAAGATGCTATTATACACTTCTTGGCATTGAGTTTAAGACCGTGACTCTGGCACCAGTTAGTAGTCTGTGTCATGCCTTCTTTAGGGGTATTTGTGTCTTGGGCAGGGTTCGCACACTGCACCCAATTTTCAATTGTCTGTAGACTTGATCAGCCAAAGACCTTTGGTGTAGCCTTGACTTCAGAGAAATAGGTTCCAAACAGGAACGGCCCCAGCACTGAACCTTGAGACACTTTACTAGTGACTAGTCTCTTTGTGGAGGTAGACTATCCTATCAAAAACTTTTTGGGTCCTGTCAGTGAGCCAGTTGGCTTTCCAGAGGGTGATGTGGTTAAATTCCTAACTAATTGAGCTTATTACAGTGCTGAGTGTGTTACTATGCTGAATGCTTTGGCCAGGTCAAGGCAGGCAGTGTGCCCCTTCTTGCCCTTATCCATTGCTTTGGTGACCTTCTCAAAGATGTCCACCAAGCTGAGTAGGCATGACCTGCCAGTGACAAAAACAAGCTAAGTTGAATCTAATGTCTGTAGATTTCTTTTGTTGCCATGTAACACATCCATGATTATTCTTTCCACAGCTTTACACATTAGACTAGTCAAGCTTATTTATTCAATAGTTCCATGGGTTTATGGATGGCCCGCCTTTGTGAAGGAGGACAACCATTACATTACTCCATTCATTCAGCATGAACCTTGCTTTGTGGCTGTGATAAATAGTGATTCTAGTTGGCTTGATAGTTCATGTTTCATGCTATTAAGAAGGCATTCTGGGATATTATGGGGCTCATTAATGCATTGTTTTTGGCCTTGTTAATTGCCTTGAGACCCTGTTCCCTAGTAAAAGTTGGGGAAGTTATGGTTGTGGGTATTTCCCGAAGCATGCCTTAGGGGTCGGAGGTAAAATTGGAGCTAAATTTGTTGGTCAGTATATTTGCCATAGCTTCCAGTTCTACAAAAGTGGTTCCATTACAATTAATTCATGCCTTGTAGTGTATTGACTTTGAGGTTGCAGATATAGCTAAAGAAACCTTTGTGATTGTCCTTGGCCTGGGAGGCTATTTCTTACCTCAAATTTGGATTTCATAGACATGATAAGCCACCCCTGCGTTGCTTGTTTAGACTGTTGAGGGAGTTTTATCTTGCTTGGCAATATCTCCTAATTTTTGTCATGGTTTTCTAACTTTGTTGTAGAACCTATTGATGTTTGGATCCCACTAGGGCAGCTTGTCTTTTGAGTTAGTCCTGTCCTTGTTATGCTTGTGTACATCTGTCTGCATGCAGGGTTTCCTTGAACAATTCTGCAAAGGCAGTGGCATTCTCAAGGTTTAGGTGTTTGGATTTTGCTAATGTGTCATTTAATAGTAGGTTTTTATATCAAATGAGTCAGCTTTATGGAACATCCTGACCAGTGAGGACAATATACTAGGTATTTTTGTGATGAACAGGATAAGGACGCTTGCATGTATGTAATAGCGGGTTCAGGGTATTTATGTTTACAATTCCCAGTCTATAGTGGTATAATAAAGTCACCCATGCATATAGTGTTGGATTGAATGGGGAGTGTCTCTGGTATGTTTAAGTATGTGTTATAGTTTTCCTGGGTCATAGAGGGGGACATATAGTTTGCAAGGCTATGGTATGGTATGGTATGGTATGGTATGGTATGGTATGGTATGGTATGGTATGATATGGGACTTTGCCTGTGATAATTTGAACATGGAGAAGCTTGGGTCCTTGTACTAATTAACTAGCCTTGAGGTATGTATGTTTTTGATGCAAACTGAAACACCTCCACCATTTGTTCCTTACAGTCCTGTAGGTCACGTGAGTGTGTGGAAGACATTGTATCCCAGTATTTCTAGAGTGCTTTCCATAATTTTAAACCAAATCTCCAGAACTGCACAAACATCTACGTTCTCCAGGCTGAGGAGAGCATGCAGGTGATACAGCCCTTGTTTAAACTCCTGGCACTGAACTTCAGTACCTCTAGATTTTTTGTGATGACTTTGCTATGTTGGAAGGTTTAACAGATAAGCAATGCTTAAAAAAAAGGCACTATGGGGGATGACAAGGTTTAAGTCATTACACAAAAGCCTAATGAGAACAGGTGCAGATAATCACAGACAAAGCAGTGTGATCTGTCTACCATATCCTCCCAATCTGATAAATATTGTACTGTCTTGGACTGACACCAAAAACTAAAGCATTTGTGCTCCTTCTTCAGCATGCTGACTTTTGGCGCATGTTACACTTCTGAGAATGCTACCTCTAACCATACTTCCTGGAACTTTACTGCTACATATTGAGGTCTGTTAATTGTCACATCAGCGGTCTCTCCCTGAAAGGTCACTGGTGCTTACATGCACTGCAACAAATATCCACATTTTCCTATTAGTAACAACCTTGGTCACCTGTTGCAATGTCTTACTAAAACTAAAGCACTGTTGTTGATTTCAGTGTAATGTGGTCTCCTCAGGCTCCTTGCCAATGCTCCTACTACCATTGTAGAATGAGTGCCCAAACACCTCAGACCGTCGTTTCTCTCCCATTCTGGATCTTGCTCCCTAAACTTCCTGACTCATACCTCTCATAGATTCGTAGGTTCATAGGTATGTACTAGGCTAATGGCTCTGAGGCCTTTACAAGCCTAGCCATAGGATTACCCTGGCATTGTGCCACCCAACCTTAGTTCCCAGTGCCTCTGCCAAGTAGAGCCACTGGAGTGATCCCCAGGGTGAATTTTCTATTTCCCATCCACTCATCAAGATTTCTCTTGAATAGGGTCATCGAGGTGCTCTGCTTGACATGTATGGGAAGGCTATTCCATAGCATGGGCAGTCTCTGGGTTATGAACTGTCCCTCCAGCACATTCTGTTGATTGTGGTAATGAGGTTGAGGTCTCTGGAGCATGTGGTGCGGAGGGATTGGGATTTCTTTAGATGTACCATTTCTAACAGAGCTGAGTCAGACATGGCTGTGTAAGTCAAGCAGAGATTGCCACTAAGTAGGCAATATGAGACAGAGAATAGGTGGAGTTTTTTAAGTCTGTCCATATAGGACAAGTGTTTAAGGCCTAGGATCCTCTTTGTGAGGTGAGGTACTTTTGCGGCCTCTCCAGTTGTTGCAGGTGTCTAGTGAGGTACATGCCAAATGGAGCATTGTACAAGATGATTGGCCTAATGAGGGAAGAGTAGATGGAGCCAATGACCTCTTTCTTCCTGGCTGCAAAGCCCTTAGTAATGAGATGTGCCACATAGAAGGACTTTCTGACCACAGTGGCAATGTGGTAATAAAAAGAGAGGTTGCTGTGAATCTGTGTCCAGATCTCTTATAACGCCTTCTGTGTTCAGTGGACTACCATCAATGTGGTAATTCATGGGAACAGGGTTTTTCCCAAAGGGGATGACAACACATTTTTTGGCATTGAGCTTAAGGCCATAGTTCTGACACCACCAGTCGTTGGTCTCAGTGAGGCCATTCTGTAGGATGTCAGCATCACTTGGGGAGTTAATAATAACTCCCAGCTTCCAATTGTCTGCAAACGTTGTCAGCCAGAGTCCCTTCATGTTGGCCTGGACTTCAGAGAGGTAAATACCAAACAGGAGAGGACCCAGGACTGAACCCTGTGGGACTCCACTTGTGACTAGTCGGCAGTCTGACTTGGAGTCAACTACTTCACACTGTGGGTTCTGTCAGCCAGTTTGCAACCCACCTAGTGATATAGGGGTTGATGCCTAGCTTAGTGAGTTTTTCTATGATTCCTGAGTGGGGAATGGTATCAAAAGCCTTGGCCAGATCAAGGTAGGCTGTATGAACCACCTTGCCTTTATCCACAGCTCTGGTGACTGACTCAAAGAAGTCGACCGAGTTGAGAAGGCATGATCTACCCTTCACAAAACCAAATTGTGTGGGATCCAGACTTTGGAGAATCCATATATCCTTGTTTATTATGTCAATGATGATGCATTTCATAGCTTTGCATATTAGACTCATCAGGCTAATAGGGCAATAGTTCCCAGGGTCTTTAGTTGCTCCTCCTTTGTGGAGAGGGATGACTGTAGCAGTGCACCATTTGATAGGGACAAAGCCTGAGGTGAGGCTATGACTGAACAGGGCACACAGGTGAGGTGCCAGTTCACTCTGTAGATCATGTAGAACATAGCCAGGGATATTGTCAGGTCCCATAGAAGCTGTATTCTTGGCCTTGGACAGTGCTGTTTTAACCTGTGCAGTAGTAATACTGGGTGCCTGGCAATCTACTGGTATTGTGATTGGTCCTTTGGGGGGGAGAGAGGAGTTACGTTGGCACTGAATCTGGCGGCCACTATATTGCCAATATCTGTTGGCTCGATATAGGAGATATCATTGTGGAGCAGCTCAGAGCAAATCTGGGTATTGCCATGGAGATTCTTTACATAACTATAGAAGGCCTTGTGATTGTCTTTACTATCTGCTGCAATTCTGTATTCACAGCTAGCTTTAGAGGATTTGATGAGAGATCTCAACTTATTGTTGAGGCTGATAAGGATTTTTTTCAGTCTTGGGACATCACCTTATTCTGCATCAGCTTCCTCCTTCTGTTGTAGAGTTTGTTTATGCAGGGGACCACCAGATTGGCTTCCTTTTTTTGGAGGAGAGTGTCTTGGTTCTATTGGGTATGGCGAGATCCATGCATTTGTGTATGAGTTTGTACAGTGCACTGATGTATGAATCAGCGGTCATGCAACTATTCTCCATTTGCATGGGTGCCATGAAGTTAGCCACCTCTCTTTTTAGGAGCCCAGAGTTAGCTTTGGAGAAGTTTTTCATGGTGGTTATCTTTGTGGGGGTGGGGTGGGGGGTGGGAGGGATGTGGATTTCCAAGGTGATTAGTTTGTGGTCGGATCTAACCAGGGAGGAGCTGACTATTGCTGTAGAGTCAAGGATTCTGAAACCTCTAGTGGGGATAAGAAAGAGCTGGTCCAGGGCATTGGAATTAATGAACTACAGGAAATGTTGGGCAAGTGTATTGGTACATAAGTAGTTTTCCCAATTAATGGAGGGGTAGTTGAAGTCGCCTAGTATGAGAGTGTTAGGTTGGACCCTTATATTCCCCATGGTGCTTAGGAATGTGGAGTGTGAGTCTTGAGACATGGTTGGGGATCTATTGCAGGCTACAACCTGAATCACTGTCTTACCCAATGTTAGCTGCACCTGAAGTATCTCTGATGCATTATGCTGGGCTACCAGTCTGGAGGTGTGTGCATCCTTTGTGAATATGGAAACACCACTGCCTTTGGAGCTTTGGTCCAAGTTCTGGGGCTGAAAGGTGTGGAATGAGTTATAGCCTGGAAGTGTATGGGTGTTTTCTGCTGCCTTGAATTAGGTCTCTGTTACAGTACAAATGTTGATGTTCTCCATTTTAAGGAGTGCTTTGAGCGAGTGCATTGTGAGATTTAGACTTCTAGGGTTGAGCAACATGACCCTCAGATTGCATTTGTTTGTATCTGTTACAGTGGTAATTTAGTCTTTGGAACATCACCTAAGAAGCCACTATAGGGGTGGCAAGAGCCTTGGCCAGTATCCGGAAGGCCAGGGGTAACAGATGCAGGCCATCTTTGGCAAAGCAATGAGGTCTGCCAATCATGTCATCCCAGGCAAACAGATACTGGATCCCCTTAAAATGACACCAGAAACTTAGCCAATTGTTGAAATCAATCATTTTCTGCTTGTACTGTGGTATAATTTTGGGTGATGGTAGGATGCTGCTCAAGGCTAGGGTCATACCAGCCTGGGCTACATAATCCGAGAGCTCCTCCATGTCTCTTTTCATGTAGTTTAGGAAGGTACGTATAATTTAATTCACACCCACATGTACAATGACTGAGCCATATTTGTACCTATTGTTGATGGACCTGAGTGCGTGCGTTATGTGGTGGATTCTGGCATCTAATAAGCAGCTGTTACTTTCTCCTTATTCAACCTAGTGAGTGGGACATCAGTGTGCCTCCATATCGAGTCACCTATGACTAGTGTGTTTGGCATGCGTTTTGCCTTAGAGGCTTTGGTTGAGTGGCACACTGGTTAGGAGAGTTGTGTCTCATGATTAGTGCTGTGTTGTGTTGTGGTGGTCGAGTGCATTTCTGCCTTGGAGGTCTCTGCTGTTTGGATAGATTTTAATTGAGAGCCTTCATAAAGGTGGGTGTATGGTTTGTGTTTTTATGTGAAGGCAGTGCCGGTGTGTGTTCTGGAGGGCTATGAGTCCCATGTGGTGTGGTGCAAGTGTTGACCTTCTCCTCTTGACCAGCTATTTTGGTCTTGGCTGGAGAGTGCGTGGCTTCCAATTTGGATATATAAGTGCATCTCTCTCATCTGAGTGTTGGGAGGTAAGAGGAGAGGGTTGTCGGTGTACATGAGTCAGTTGTTGCATTGCCTCAGGATGCCCAAGTTCACCAGGTTAATAGGAGAAAGTACAGGGAACTGACCTTTAGATATGCCTAGAGGGGTGGGCATTAATAATAATTACTGGATCCTTTTCCTTGTAGAACATTTACTACTGGTAGCACTTTTGTGTGCTACAATAATTGCTACAAGAAGTCTGGTAAAGTGCTAGACTAATAAGCTAGTAAAAGTGCAGGAGAGGAGAGAACTAGTAGATTTAAGGGAAAATTGAAGAGCAGACTTTGGCACTGGTCAGAAGCTTGCTAACAGTCCTGGATACAGCAAGTCTGTATCTGGAATAGACTAGTTACAGGAAAAGTAGGAAACAAGTGCAAACGCAGGCTTTTAAACCAGAAAGTTGAGAGAGATGGAAAAACTGCCCAAACAGCCAATAAACTACAATTTCTGGGCCAGAAACCACTGCTCTTGTGGTAGATAGGCTACCTAGTGCATACCACACCCACTGATAAGCTAGTAGGCTTCTCTCCAATACAGAAAGGCTTGGGGGCTCAGAAGCTTACATACAGTTCTGGATACAGCACATCTGTATCTAGACTAGACTAGTTACAGGAAAGGCGGGAAAAGCGCAAATGCGGGTGTGGAACATAGAGTCCCCATGTTGGTGATGACCAGGTAAAATATGTTGTTCCCTCTTGTGGGAGTGGTGACCAGTTGTTCCATTGCGTTAGAGTTTATAAATTCAAGGAACCATTGGGCGAGGGTGTTTGGGCTTGAGTAGTTTTCCCAGTCAATGTTTGGGTAGTTGAAGTCACCCAATAACATAGTGTTTGGAGAGACCTTCATATTCTCCAGTGTTCTCGGGAATGCCAAGTGGGGTTCCTGTAATAGGGAGGGTGTTCTGTAGCAGGCTACAAACTGAAAGGCAGTTTTGCCCACTGTTAGTTGCACATGGATGGTTTCCGATGCTTCGTGCAGTGCCACTAACCTGGAGGTGTAGGTATCTTTGATGAATATAGATACTCCCTCTCCTTTTGTGCTTCGGTCCGAGTTTTGGAGCCGAAACGTATGGTATGAGTTATAACCTGGTAGTGCTGGGGTACTCTCAGGAGCCTTGAACCAGGTTTCTGTTACTGCACAGACATCAGTTTTCTCCATACTGAGGAGAGCCTCGAGTGTGTGCATCTTGAGGTTTAGACTTCTGGCATTGAGTAGCTTTACCTTTAGTTTTTTTTATCCTTGGGTTGTCTATGGAGGTGGGTTTGTCCTTTGAGCCTTGTCTAAAAAAGGCACTATGGGGGTGGCAAGAGCCTTGGCCAGTATATGAAAGCCTAAGGGTGACAGGTGCAAGCTGTTCCTAGTGAAGCAACGTGGCTTGTCGAGCATTTCATCCTAGGCTGACAGACACTGGATCCCCTTTGAATGACACCAATACTTTAGCCAATTGTTGAAACTGATCATTTTGTCTTTATACTGTGGCATCATTCTTGGTGAGGGCAAGATGCTACTCAAGGTCAGGGTTATACCAGCCTGGGCTACATGGTCAGAGAGCTCCTCTATGTCTCTTTTCATGTAGTCCATGGAGGTAAGTTTCAAGTCATTCACACCAGCATGGACAATTCATACTTGTACTTGCTTTGGGGTGACCTGAGTGCTTGTGTTATGTGGCGGATCCTGGCACCCGACAGGCAGCTTACAGTGACCTTCTCCTTGTTCAGTCTGGTGAGCGGGACGTCAGTGTGCCGGACAATAGAGTCCCCTATAACAAGTGTATTTGGTGTGCTGTTTGGCCTTAAGGGCTGTGACTGTGTGGCACACTGATTTTGTGAGATATGTGATTTGTGGGTATTGTTAAGGGGTGGCTGTTGCTTGGATATCTAATAAGGAGGTCGTTGCTGTTTAGGCAGATTTTTATTTAGAGCCTCTGAGTATGTTTTTCTGTGTTTATGTGTTTGGTATGCAGATGCAATAGGTCTGTGTGAGACTGGATTTGTGGTGTGGGTGGTTACCTTTTCCTCCTGACTGACTGTGCCAGTCTTGGGTTGAGAGAGCTCTGCCTCCAGTTTGGCTGTGTAACTCCATCTCTCACATGTATTAGAGTTTGTTGGAAGGAGGAGAGGGTTGTTCAGGTACATAAGGCAATTGTAAAATTGCCTCAAAATTCCCAGATTCACCAACTGGACTGGAGAGTAACCTTGAAACTGACCCTTGGACATACCAGATTAGTATAGGGAACTGTTTTTTTACTGATCAGATTAGGGAAGGGAACTGATTTTTCACTTGATCAGGAAGGACCAATCGGGAGCCTAATACTTATGAGAAGTCAAGGAGGGTGTAGTGCTTTAGTTAGTTAGTGTTTCCTTATAAGAGCTGAGCAAGTGCAGGGCTTTAGAAAGAGAATAGAGTGAATACTTTGAGAGTTTGAACAGTACTAAGGGAAAAAGTGAAGACCAGACTTTGTGGAGCCTGGAATAGTTTAAACCTGTTTAGGCGGCGCTGCCCGACGCTGCTCAGTGTGCAAAACTGCGCAAAAAGAGAGTTGTAGGGTTTTAATCACAGGCTTTTAAACCAGAAAAGTTGAAAGAGATGGAAAAACTGCCCAAACAGCCAATAACTACAATTTCTGGGCCAGAAACCACTCCTCTTGTGGTAGATAGGCTACTTAGTGCTTACCACTCCCACTGATAAGCTAGAAGGCTTCCCTCCAACACAGAAAGGATTTGGGTGGCTCAGAAGCGTACAAATAGTCCTGGATACAGTAAATCTGTGTCTGGACTAGACTAGTTACAGGAAAAGGGGGAAACAAGTGCAAATGCAGGCTTTTAAATCAGAAAGTTGAAAGAGATCGAAAAAACTGCCCACACGTCAATAAACTACAGTTTCTGGGCCAGAAACCACTCCTCTTGTGGTAGATGGGCTACCTAGTGCTTACCCCTCCCACTGATAAACTATAAGGCTTCCCTCTAACACAGAAAGGTTTGGGGGGGTTAAGAACCTTACAGACAGTCTTGGATGCAGCAAATCTGTATCTGGACTAGACTAGTTACAGGAAAAGTGGCAAACAAGCCTTGCTGTCTTCAGTCTTTGCCCTCCAGTTCCAGTACCACACACCTCTACACTGTCTGTGCTGGTTTTTTGACGTACTGTACTGAACTGATTTTTTCCCCATTCCTTCTGTATATTTCTAGATACCCTCTCCGCTGGTATTACCCTTTCACCCTCTGTCCTTCTCAGCTGGCTGAGTGCACTGTTTACATACTTCCATCCTTGTCACTACTGTATTGAGCGGAGCTTTGACACTAGTTTCCTTTTTCTTGCTCTCTCTTTCTACCTTCACTTGATTCTGTGTTACACAATCTGTTGCAGTACTCTAACAACCTCTGATTACACAGCCTCTGATTATGTCCTTTCATTCTTTGTCTTTCTCCCTTCCACCTTTTCCACCACAATCTCTTCCCATCCTCTTTACCAGCCTTATGTAGTCCCTTCCTTTTCAGTCTAAATGGCCTTCTTGTGTCTTGACAGGACAATGCATCCATATCTCCATATTGCACCCTTGAAACTCCCCTTTCTCTTAAAGATCCCCACTGGCACCTCAAAATTTCCTGAGATAAAACCTACATTTCATGCTACACAAACCACTGACTCATCCTGTTTTCTACTCTTTATGCCTAGCATCTTCTGTTCCTTTCATTCTGTTTATGATGTCCTCCTGTTCTAGCATCCTAGCATCTTCTGTTCCTTTCATTCTGTTTATGATGTCCTCCTGTTCTAGCATCCTAGCATCTTCTGTTCCTTTCACTCCATTCATGATTTTCTGTTCTAGCATTCTACACATTTTCAATTTTTGCTGTGATTACTTTTTTATTTAGCTATAATTTTATAGCACCCGAATAAGCATTTCTTCTTCAAGTGTTCTGCCTGTTCCACTGAACAGATGCTAGTCAAGTAATAATTTAGTGGAAAACTATACATAAAACACGAAAACTTACCATGAATTTACCTTATACAAAGAAAGTGTAAAACTATACAGCTCAGTCATAACCAAGGGAATTCACAGATCTTCAACCAAATGGCAATCAGTTTTCTTCTAATTCCAAAAAAAAACAAAACAAAAAAAAAAAAAAAAACAAAAATAACAATTCTGCCTTGTACCACTTATCAGAAGTTCATAAAGAGAAAAAATGGGACAAGACAGGGAGACTTGTATACATAAATGTAAACATGCACATTCTTATGAGTATGTGTGTGTCTGCGTGTGCATGTATGTGCATGCATACACGCATGCTCATGTCTGTGTATTCATGCATGCATGTATGTCTACATGTGTACTGGACATGTTTGTGTATGTGCATGTGTACAAGTGTTCACATGAGTGTGTGTTTTTGTGTGTGTGTGTGTGTGTGCACATCTGCATGTATGCTTTAAGATGAGTGAGGATGTGCATGGTACAGAAATTACTACTGCAAGTACATGCATGAATGCTATAAGGCACCTCAAAACACTCTAGCATACGTAAACTCCCCTAAATATGGATCTAAAATTACTTAAAAAAATAAAATAAAATAAAAAGTGAAACATGTCCTGCACATTCAGCTCATTGTAAGAAAAATGTACATACCAAGCACATAAAATACATGCACAGCTTCTCTCAAGACAAAGTTCCCACCTAACTCAACCATGTAGATATAAACTTAATTGATATTAAAAGAACAAAGAATACAATGATAAGTCAACTGCAATTAATTAATATGAAAATTGGATTACTTGTAAAATGGACCTGATTATAACTATGTAAACTAATAAGAATTATATTTGTGTTACTAAAATAAGTAATTAGGGGTGGGAGAGAGAGAGTGTGTGTGTGTGTGTGTGTGTGTGTGTGTGTGTGTGTGTGTGTGTGTGTGTGTGTGTGTGTGTGTGCATGTGTGTGCATACGCAAATGAACATGCTCTGTGTGTGATATGCTGGACTGGTTTTCCATCCTGGATACTAGCAGTTGTCCCATGTTTTATGTCCATCACTTAATTCAGTCCCCAGGTTTCCTTATTTGTTTAATCACTTCAAGATTAGAACTGTTAAGCTTCATTTGTAATTCCTGAGAACATCCAGTCATAAAGATGACGTAATACTTCTGTTTGCAAACTCCAAAGCTCTTGCTCATTGGCCAAGTGTGTATATGATCATGATAAGTATTCAATATAGTAACATTATAGCTTAAAGAGAGTACAGCCCTGATGTTAATGTGTTAAAGTCTAATAGCCGTAGCTGACCATGTGGTACAGATGGAAAGAACTAGAACTGCAGGTCCAGTGGCATAACATCGGTCAGTGAGCCTGGCAATGCAGGAGCATGCTGGGAGATGTGGGTCTGAATGGCTGGCATGAACTTGCTTGACATGCGTGTGTGGGGTATGGAACACTGATAATCTATATCACTGTTGATCTTTAAGTACCCCCTTGAAATAAGTGAGAGACATAATCTTGTCTGCACCTGTTGGATGGCTGAGAGAGGATTTAAGTGCATGGCCAGACAGAGCAGATACTTTATCCTGTCAAGAAGTGCATAGCAGTCTACCCAAGAAATAGGGGTGTAGAAGTTTATATCTGTATTCTGCCCAGCACAGCAGGTGTTGCAGTTGCACTATGCTTGGGAGTAGGGCTTAAAATTAAAGCCAACAGGTGCCAAGTATGATGCAGCATCAGAAACACCCAGATTTCCTCCTTACCTTACTCATTGAAATGTCCACACGTAAGATGAATTCTCACTCCCAGTGTATGGACCCTGTCTGGGGAGTAAACTGGGCTTACAGACTGGAAAAGGATGTATCAAATGTTCAGTGTTCACCTAGGTCCAGAAAACAGTTTCCCGTCTCAAAATATGACATTACCTTTGTATACAATAGAAACTTACATCTTTCATGTTCACTTAGTAGATGTTAACACTTTTGTTCTTTCAAGATTTTGAGAAAAACATCATTGTGCATATTAGCACCTACAACTTCTAGGGCAAACTGTCTGTAAGAATCTGCCAGGCTACCAATATCTATAGCAGTTTGTTTTCAGAAGTTCATGACTGATGCAATAGTTACATGATTTCTAGATGTTTCATTAAATCTACCATCTCTGGGCTCTTCATGTTATCAGAAGCTGGCCTCTGTCTACATAGTGGATGTGACCAAGTTTAATTGCTCAGACTATTTTCTGGCATAACATTCTTTGATTGCACTAAAACATCATCTGGCAGTTTAACTATGCAACTACAAATATCTATTCCTTCCTTTACTCAAAGTAAAAAATGTGTCAAGTCATAAAGTTTCATTTAATCTAATGACAATATAGTGTTATAGCTTCAGGTATGCTCCCTGCATTGGGGTATTGTTTTGGTTTTAGATCTTTTAAATAACATTTTTATTCCATACACGTTTTCTTGAGGAAGTAAAAGCATTATACCCTAACTGATATATTTATCATTGATAGGAGATTTATGAAACATAGTTTCATAGGCAATATGTGATTTTTGTACAGTTGCATCAATGCTAAATTATCATACAAGATCTAAACAGTGTCAAGTCATCTAGTGCTATCTAAACTATAAAAAGTGTATTGCTTCTTGTATACATGTATTCTTCTGAAATATACTCTAGGGAAAAAAAGTTATTGTATGCTAAATTAATTCAAAAACTCAAGCATTTAAAGGAAGCTGAAAGATTATTTCCTTTATTGGTGATAAATATGATTTTTTTTTATGATTTCATGAGTCAAGTACACATTGTAGTATATCTACAGTATGAAAGAGGGTCAAAAATCATACTAAAGATACATTGTGCATCAAACTGTTTATAGAGGTGCTATTTGGCCTGCAAAGGCAGGTAGTAGACATATGAGCAAACACCATAATTTACAGAGCTTTTCAGAAAATAACCCACACATTTACATCGTCTGTATTTTTTTACCCATTTATCACATTTCCTGTCCCTGTCTTAAAGACCATGATATTATAGGTGTACATAAACATCAAACAGAATCTCTTAGCAGACTCCATACAAAAATAAACGTCCACCCATATCTGGGAATGAAACTTCTTTCTGCATTTGATTTTGCAGGAATAATTCCACTCTTGCCAGCTTGCAGTTTCAGTTGGTAAAGCTTCTTATGGTATATATATTCTATTGCATTTGTAGTACTGCTTTATTCAGCTTTGGATTTTGTACTTTTTCCTTCACCTAGAAATGAAGACAAAATATAATACTCAGTAATGTAATGAATGTTACAGAAATTTGATAATCTTGCTGACTGTCAAGCTTCCATAGTGCTACCCACCATTTTGTATTTCAAAATGTGTTTTGGTGCATGGCTTCTATTCTAAATATGCAATTAAAATGTTTAGCTCCTACATAGCAAATTATGTTAGCATAAGGCTTTTCTTGGCATCTGATAATACAATGTGTAGGCACTCTGTATTCAGTTAGGGTCTTTGCGACCAATTTTTGTATGTTGTACTGCACTTACGCATCTTATTTCATAATGTTATCTCCCTGGGGCTGTAAATAGTAAAGAAATGAAAAAAATAAATATATATTTTTGTCCTACTGACCATGCCTGCATTTAATTTATATAAATCAACAAAACAGTCATATAGCAACATTTGAAAGTACAACCCAGAGTACACCAACTTCTACATGTAGACTCCTATTCCAAGCACAAGACCCATCCTAAATTTAGATAGTAAATGTTTCTTGGTAGTTTGCCTTTTCAGTACAGAAAACAAAATTGGCCTGACATTCTGAAAAAAAAAAGTGTATCAACTTGACATTCTGAAAAAAAAAACGTTTAACAAAATCTATAACTTAGTATTTGTCATAGCTTTATAAAAATTAAAATACTAGTATGTCTCATGAGACAAAATGAATATTTTATTAAAAAAATGTCCTTATGTTGTGGTATGCCTCTAAAATGCTTGGCTATACCCTAGGAAAATGAAATGCTTCTCCTTAAAATAATTTTCACATCATGGATTAAATGAATTCACTCATGATGCAAATTGGTATGCTGCAAGTATTTTTAACAGTGACATTTTGTCTACTTATTTGTAGTTTATTCAACAGGTTGTCCTTTTAGTAGGTTCTTGTTTTCAGAGGATGTCTGGTCATTGAGTATACCTCACGCTTCTCCACTAGGACAATGACAAACCTGTAAGGAAACTGGCTTGTGAAATCACAGAGCAGTAACAGCACAACACCAGGAAACCGAAAGAGGAAGGAAGGAAAAAATCATTTTACATCATGGGGAATTCTTCTCACTGCATCGGTAACAGCAAATGGAATCAGAACTTCAAGGTTTATTTGTGAACTTTTAGGTGCCTGTTGTATCCACTACATGTGGCATTTTCAGCAGCAAGCACACCAATGTTTTATTGAAAAATAGCTACTCTTTTACTCATAAAATAAATTAAATAGGCTTAACTTTGCTGTGAAATAGAACCAGAAGTTGTGACAACTAGGTGAATTAAACAACAGTTCCACTCCCCAATAAAGCAAATAGTCTAGTCAATTAACCACTTTAGCAGTGGCACACTGTTCAGATGCAAAACACAAATTTCAGGGCTGATAGTCTCGTGTACCTTTAGATTAATTAATGGTCAGGAAATAAAAGTCTTTACCAACAGACACCAAATGAAGCAATTCCAAGTCTCTGCCATCAGGTTTTCCACTGGCAAGAAATGCAGACTTTGATCAATAACTCTCCAGTTAGGCAAACCAGCATTTCCTTTATGAGGGCTTCCACTGACTGACTCTTGTCTCTGTGACTATTTTTGGATGACTTTACATACCCTCATGTATTTGCTAGATACCCCCTCCAGATACACCGTTCATCTCCATATTATCTCTTAAAAAATCTGTTGTTATGCCTATTTTATGTCTCTCATAGATACCCTACTGGTAGAACCACCCATGCTATGTTACAATATCTATATCTATATCTATATCTGTCTATATATACATACACACACACACACACACACACACACACACACACACATATATATATGTTTCTACTTTTGAATCTCGAAATACTGAAATATCGAATTTCAGTTTGTCGAGAAGAGAATTCAAATGTCCACTACAATGAAAAATTAAAAAAACAAAAAAAAAATCATGCCAAACAACTTAAAGCAAAAGAAGATGTCACACCAAGAATCCTTCTCTCCCAACGGGGTTTACCACATACAAATGAACTTCATCAGACAACTGATACAATTCATCACAAACTTAAATAGACTCATTAATCAATGATCATTAACATTTTAAAGCAATACACCATTATTTAGAATAGACTCATGATAAAACATGCAATATATATATATATATATATATATATATATATATATATATAAATAATGAATGAATGACCTAACATGATTAACCAAGCATATGTTCATGTACTCCTAAAAAGTTTTTTTTCTTAAAAACATTATATGAAATGCAGCCTAAAATATTTAGACTTGTATATTAATACATTAATAAAATGTTTCTTATATATACCTATAACAACATCCCAAACCATGTGCAAGCAAATGCATCCAAAATAAAGAGTAGGAAAGGAAGCCATAATACAAATGTATACAAATGTCTAGTCAAGTTACTCCTTCCTACCTTTCCAGGAATTTTAATTTTAATACACACTTAATCAAACAATATTCATTAAGTCCTGGAAAGACATGTGCTCTAGTCTTTAATTGCCATAGTAATTCATGCTCTTCCAATTTCATTTCCCATGGCCCCCCCTAACATTTTATTATGTGTATAATTATAAAATGTGTATTATATTATAAGAAACTTAAGAAAAAAGAGGGAGAGGAGGAAGTTATAGGAGTCAGGAGAAGGAGGAAGAATAGGATGTCTGAGTGGAAGGTAACGTTTTGAGAAAAGTATACTTGATGACAGTGGAAGTATAACATATAGATTAGGAGGGGAGGGAGCAGGAGTATTCCCATTTAGAAGAGAGGTAAGAGTGGAGTAAGCTCTTAAAAGGAGAAAGATTCTGGGTAGTTCGAATATGGGGAGGAAGTGAGTTCCATTTCCATGCTAGGGAGAAAGATAAAAGAAATTGGCCAGGAGTGAGTAATGGTTTATACACTTCCAGTAGGTTCTGTTTATTAGAACCGAGGGATCGGTCAAGAAGGTGCATGGTAAGGGTGGAAGAGAGAGAGAGATGAGCATTGGGAAGGCTTGAAGATGAGTTTATGGGCAGTGGAGACTTGAATGAAGGAGAGATAGTTGGGGAGCTCTAAACAGTTTAAGGAGAATAAGGAGTAACAGTGGTGAGATGACGATTGTAGCAAACGTTGAGATTATATTGTAGCAGGGTGCTAGTTTAGTTTTAAGGGTGACTTGAAGATTGGTAAGGATGTGTGCCCAGTACATGACAGAGAGAAGGAGGTAGGTAGTAAAGAGGGTAAGTTTAGTTAAAGAGGTTAGATAGCGATTGTGGCAGTAAAGCATACCAAGTTTCTGGTGAGTTTTTGTAATGTTAGTTTGAAGGTGGATGTCAAACTTTAGTTGTTCAACGATAAGAACTCCTAGAGGCTTGGTATGGGGGACTACTTCAACTGGAGTCATATTCTGGTTTATTATAGAGAAGGGTTTTTTGTCTATTTTGGTGTTTTTAGATGGAGTGAATATCATGATTTTGGTTTTGGATACATTGAGAGCTAGGTTATTGTTTAGCATCCAAGCCTTGCTGCTGTTGAAGGCGGTCTGAGTTACTTGCAAGAGTGTGGGGAGAGATTCAGCAGAGCAATGATTGTGGAGTTGTTGGCGTATTGGATGAGTTTAGCATTTAGGATGCAAAGAAGGAAGTCGTTTATGAAGATATTGAAAAGTAAAGGGCCCAGTATAGTACCTTGGGGGATGCCTGTGAGGGGATCTAGGTAGGAGAAGGTGTAGTTGTTCCACTTAACAGTCTGTTGCCTATTTGAGAGGTAACTAGCAAATCAATTGATAGCCTGGGATGAAAGATTAAGGTGAGAGAGCTTAAACAGTAGTAAGATATGGGAAATGGTATAAAAAGCCTTGGCTAAGTGTATGAATAGGGAAGATACTATATTTCCTGAGTTGTGGGAGTGGTTGATATTGTTGAGGAATGAAAACCATGTTGAGTTGGGGTAAGGAAATGATTGCCTAAAAGGTAAGGTAAGAGTTACAGGAGAATACAATTTCCAAATATTTTTGAGATAGGGGAGAGGATGGCTATGAGGCGGAAGTTGGAGATGTCAGTGTTGTTGCCACCTTTATGTAAGGGAATGATGAAGGCTTTTTTCCAGAGGATGGGTACATAGGATTCTTGGATGGAGCAGTTGATAAGAATACAGATGGGGTAGAGCTATGCCCTTAGCAGCTAACTTGAGAAAGTTGGATGGTTAGTTGTGGGGGGCAATAGAACATGTTTTTAATTTTTTGAGAAGTTTTTCTTTATAGCATCAACAGGGATGGGATTGAGGGAGAAGGGAGGGGGTGGGTAGTATTGGTGGCAGAGGGAGAGGAGTTGGAGGGGGGAGATGTAGAAAGAGCAGATGTGTTTTTTTAGGGAAAGATGTACTTAGCTTGGCTATTGAGTCAATGCAGAAGGAGCTAAAATGGGAGGCTATGGTATGGTCTGGAGTGTTTGGATCAGGACAAGATTCGTCTTTTCTGCTGGGACTAAGGAAGGCTCTGATACTACTCCCAAATTTCTTAGGGTTGAATTTGTGATTATTCTGTAGCTTAGAGTTATAGGATTTACAGTCAGAAGCAATCTGCTTTTTAACTAGATTTCAGTCATTTATATTCCATAAGGGGGTTTGGATCTTATGTTTTTGGTGGAGTTTCCATGATTTATCACGGGTGTGCATAAGGGTTATGGCATCTTTGGAAAGCCAGGGAGCAGGTTTGGATTTGACTATTTTAGTTCTATGAGGAGCAAAGCTGTTTAGTATGTTAATGAAGGAAGAATTGAAGTAAGTAACAGCGTCATATAGAGGATGACTTTTCAGAGGGTTCCAGTTCATTTATTTTAAACAGTTGGAGAAGGATTGAGGGTTGAAATTTGTGAGGATACAGGCTGAGATATAGTTATGTTGCAGGTGTAGAGGGAAAGGAGAGCAAAGTGCAAAGGCAGGTGATCACTAAATGGATTGGGCAAGGTGCCAATGTTAGAAATGTTGTAAGGATGTGAAACTATTATCCAGTCTAAGATAGTGCCTGAAGAGTTATCTTTATTGGGTTTGGTAGGAGAGTTAATTAATTGAGAGAAACCATATAGGTTTATACTGTGGGAGGTGGTGGTTGAGTGTATGGAAGACCAGTTGATGTTGATGTCTCCTAGGATAATTGTTTCATTACTAATATTGGATGAGAACCAAGAAAGAATATCTTCAAGAATGGGGATATTGTTACCAGGTGAAATGTATAGGGCAGCTATTGCTATATTTTTATTATTGTTAATCTTTAGGAGAGCCAAGGTTATTTCAGCTGTAGTAAATTGAGGTACAGGGTTGGTGTAGGGTGTCACTGTTACAGAGGAGGACAAGATTAGGCTACTCCCCCCTCCTTTCTTGTGAGCTCTGTTATTTCTAATGATTCTGTAGTTGGGGGAGAGATTTTGGAGTCATTCAGGTGAGGCTTGAACCAGACTGCAGAATAGATAGAATGTCAGGGTGGTTATGGGAGAGCCAAGCTTGCATGTTAGATTCATAGGTTCATAGGTTCATAGGTTGGTACTAGGCTATCGGCTCTAGGGCCTATACAAGCCTAGCCATAAAAATTCCCTGGCTATTTCTTCCCATACTATTTACTTCCCTGGTAGTTTGTTGCAGAGGCCTTGGGCATTAATAGTAGTGAAGAGGAGAGACTTGCAGGGACAGGGTAAAGGAGTTGGAGAGCAGTTGGTATTAAGATTGGCAGGATGTCCAGGATTAGGATGAATATCACCAGAAAGGAGGATAAAGATTAGGCCAAGTAGGAAGGATAGCAGTTCCTTAGGATCTGTAGAGTTGAGGTTGGGGGCGAGGAAGAAAGAGGGATAGTGAGTATGAGGGGTGGAAGTACTTTTTGGGGTCACAAGAATCTTTCTGTTAAAGAAGAGACAGTTCTTGGAATGGTATAGGTAGGGAGAAATGTCGGCAGAAAAGTGGGGTTCTTTTTTGGGGGGTGGATAGACGTTTTATGGAAGGGTGGAGAATAAGTGAAGGCAGGGAGACAGGTGAGGTGGAGTAGAAGGTAGAGGGATAGTGGAAGAAGAATTATAAGTAGTGGTATTGCAGGTATGGTACGCATGGTTAGTGTGATGTTATAGTAAGGGTGGTTTATAATAAGAGAGGGTGTATTAGTGTGTTGATAGTTAAAGGTGTAGTGTATTGAAGGTGCTGAGGCAGAGGTGATTGGGATTACACAGAGGAGAAAAGATGGTATAATTGGTCAGGAGGATGGGAGATTGCAAACAGGGTGGGAGGGAGGAGCTTGGTGTGGTATGTTCAGTGGAAAGTGGGAGTGGCTTTGCGGCTGTAAATGTAGAGATAGCAGATAACTACACATTCAAATTCTTGAATTCTGTCCTACATAAGATGAACTACCCATGTATAATGACTAATAAATTAATGACTTGACAATTTGCTTTTATCGATATTTTACTTGAACAATATTTGTATTTATATATTTTGCAGTATTCCCTGCATTAAGCCATAGCAAACTAAGGGCTTGTTCTCGAGTGGCGTGTATAGTAATATAAAAAGATACATATTTGGATCTTAGCTTCTAGAAGATTGTAGGAAACATTTTCCAAGTTCTTCTTGCTCTATTCCTTCAAAATTATTTAAACAAGTAGTCTTATTCATTATACAGGTTTCTGTAAGTCCCTGCACTCAGCTGTATAGTGTGTATCAAGGAAATAAAAGAAAACAAACAAAACACCTCTCCCACTAGGGGAGATAATATACTAGACCTGATCATCACAAACATGGGGACAAAATGCTCCACACCGGAGGTATACCCCTCACTAGTGAGATCTGACCACAAACTAATCACCCTGGATATACATATCCCACCTCCACCCCCAGCACAAAAGACCACAGTGAAAAACGTCTCAAAAGCAGACTTCACTCTTCTTAAGACTGAGATGGTATCCTTTAAGCCAACTGGGCCAGTGGATACCACATCCCACAATGCCAAATCCTTCACAAATGCTTTCTATGGACATCTCCAAGAATTCATGGATCATGCAATCCCAAATAAATCCAAGTCCCTCTCCACCAAAGGCAAGCGTCCTGTCTGGTGGACCTCAGCCATAAACAAATTGTATAACAAAAGAAGGAAGCTACTGCAAGACAGAGCAAAATCCCATAAAGGGAAGGCATCTCTGATCAACATTAGCAGAAAACTACGTTCTCGCATAAAAACATCCAAGGCCAACTTTGAGAGAAAAATCGCTAAGGACACTAAAGATAACCACAAAGCCTTCTTCAGCTATGTTAGAAACCTGGGCAGAAACCCTCAGATATGCTCAGAGTTAGTTCACAACAACAAAAAATACACTGAACCCACATATATTGCCAACATTCTGGCTGACAGGTTCAGTGCAAATTTCTCCCTCCTCACCCCCAAAAGAAGAAATACTTATCCCAGCTGAATGTAATCTCCCTGTCATCTCAGATGTCCAAGTGAGAACTGCCCTCAACAAAGCTAAAAACACAGCTTCAATGGGACCTGATGGTATCCCGGGTTGCGTGCTACGTGAACTCCAAGAAGAGCTAAACCCGCACATAAAAATGCTATTTAACCTTAGCCTACTACAGGATATGTACCTGAACACTGGCGTACAGCAACAGTGGTCCCACTCCACAAAAGTGGTACCTCTACAGACCCTGGGAACTACCGCCCCATAAGCTTAACCAGCCTGGTCTGCAAAGCTATGGAAAGAATCATTATGGAACTCATAAACAGAGACATAGAGGACCTACAGACACTTGACCCCACCCAGTTCGGCTTTGTAAAGGGCAGATCCTGCCTTTTGAACCTGGTTGACTTTTTCGAAACAGTCACTAGAGCCATTGATGAGGGCAAAGCAGTCCATACAGCCTACCCGGACTTGGCTAAGGCCTTCGACACAATACCCCACTCAGGCATCATAGATAAGCTCAACAGCTTAAACGTAAACCCTTATGTCACTAGATGGGTTGCAAACTGGCTAAAGGACAGAACCCATAAAGTTAAAATTGCTGGTGCAATGTCAGACTCAAAGCCAGTCACAAGTGGTGTCCCACAGGGATCTGTCCTTGGACCCCTCTTGTTCGGCATTTATTTCTCAGATGTTAAAGCAAACATGGGAGGGTTGTGGCTGACAAAGTTCGCAGATGACTGCAAACTAGACACCATAGTCGATACACCAGCGGACACATACATCCTACAAAAAGGCCTCACAGAAACGGACAACTGGTGCCGGAGTCACGGCCTTAAACTAAATGCCAAAAAATGTATAGACATCCCCTTTGGGAAAAACAAAGTACCCACAAATTATCACATAGACAGCAACCCACTGAGTACAGAAAAAGTAATCAGAGACCTAGGGACCCAAGTCGACAGTGACCTCTCATTTGACACCCACGTTGCCAAAGTTAGAAAAACATTCTACCTTGCACGCCTCATCATGAAGGGATTCACATCCAGATCCAAGGATGTCATTGTACCCCTATACTCCTCCCTCATGAGACCCATGATTGAGTACAATGCCCCATTTGGTCTGTACCTCACCCGGCATTTGCAACAGATGGAGAGACCACAAAAGTACCTCACCAAGAGGATCAAGGGTCTCCAACATATGTCTTATTCTGCCAGACTAAAGAAACTCCAGCTCTATTCAGTAGCATACCGCCTGCTCAGAGGTGATCTCTGCCTGACGTACAAGGCCATGTCCAATCAGGATCTGATGGACATGCTCCACCTCAAAAAAATCCATCAGGACCACGACAGCTAAAGACTTAAACCTCGGCACAAGTATGAATAGGACATGCTGGCGGGATAGATTCATAACCCAGAGGCTTCCCATGCTTTGGAACAAGATCCCAGTTCATGTTAGGCAGAGCCCCTCACTGACTCTCTTCAAGAGAAATCTTGATGAGTGGATGGGAGATCGTAAGTTTACCCCAGGGGTCACATCTGTGTCACTACTAGACAGGGGCACAGTAAACTAATTCTTTTATATAAGGGGACCTTCATTGTGTCACTACTAGACAGAGGCACAGTATTCTAAATCTATTCTGTGCATTTTTGTACCATTTCATGGGGTGGTGAAAGCCACATCACTATGGCTAGGCTTACAAATGCCCCAGGGCAGATAGCCTAGTACTAAACTATGAAACTATGAAACTATGAAAGTACTGTGACTATGATCTCATATTCTCTTCTAGTATTCACATCTGTATTTTTTTACTTTTTCTGCCGCAGCTATCTTCTCACACTTTTGACTTGAATTTGTATCCAGTGTACTTGATAAATATGAATGTACAATTGATAGTGACAAAAGAATCTACAGAATATGTTGAGTCTGTCCCATACTATTTACTTCCCTGGTAGTTTGTTGCAGAGGCCATGGGCATTAATAGTAGTGAAGAGGAGACACTTGCAGGGGCAGGGTAAAGGAGTTGAAGAGCAGTTGGTATTAAGATTGGCAGGATGTCCAGGATTAGGATGAATATCACCAGAAAGGAGGATAAAGATTAGGCCAAGTAGGAAGGAAAGCAGTTCCTTAGGATCTGTAGAGTTGGGGTTGGGGGCAAGGAAGAAAGAGGGATAGTGAGTATGAGGGGTGGAAGTATTTTTTGGGGTCACAAGAATCTTTCTGTTAAAGAAGAGACAGTTCTTGGAATGGTATACGTAGGGAGAAATGTCGGCAGAAAAGTGGGGTTCTTTTTTGGGGGGTGGGTAGACGTTTTATGGAAGGGTGGAGAATAAGTGAAGGCAGGGAGACAGGTGAGGTGGAGTAGAAGGTAGAGGGACAGTGGAAGAAGAATTATAAGTAGTGGCATTGCAGGTATGGTATGCATGGTTAGTGTGATGTTATAGTAAGGGTGGTTTATAATAAGAGAGGGTGTATTAGTGTGTTGATAGTTAAAGGTGTAGTGTATTGAAGGTGCTGAGGCAGAGGTGATTGGGATTACACAGAGGAGAAAAGATGGTATAATTGGTCAGGAGGATGGGAGATTGCAAACAGGGTGGGAGGGAGGAGCTTGGTGTGATATGTTCAGTGAAAAGTGGGAGTGGCTTTGCGGCTGTAAATGTAGAAATAGCAGATAACTACACATTCAAATTCTTGAATTCTGTCCTACATAAGATGAACTACCCATGTATAATGACAAATAAATGAATGACTTGACAATTTGCTTTTCTCGATATTTTACTTGAACAATATTTGTATTTATATATTTTGCAGTATTCCCTGCATTAAGCCATAGCAAACTAAGGGCCTATTCTCGAGTGGCATATATAGTAATATAATAAAATACATATTTGGATCTTAGCTTCTAGAAGATTGTAGGAAACATTTTCCAACTTCTTCTTCTTGGTCTATTCCTTCATAATTATTTAAACAAGTAGTCTTATTCATTATACAGGTTTCTTTAAGTCCCTGCACTCAGCTGTACAGTGTGTATCAAGGAAATAAAAGAAAACAAACAAAAATGAAACTACTGTGACTATGATCTCATATTCTCTTCTAGTATTCACATCTGTATTTTTTCACTTTTTCTGCCACAGCTATCTTCTCACACTTTTGACTTGAATTTGTATCCAGTGTGCTTGATAAATATGAATGTACAACTGATAGTGACAAAAGAATCTACAGAATATGTTGAGTCTGTCCCATTGGTGCAGCTAAGACCTACACAGTTGCTGTTCATCTACCCTCACTCTGTCCTTTCATTTTTTTGTCCCATAGTGTTATGAATCCCTCTGATGGGTAGGTAATACAGTCCATGGGTGCATCACCTTATCTGTGAAGTATTTCACATTCAAAATGAACTTCCCACTGCCACCTGCAGTTCAGTCTCCTCTATAATCTGGACCACTCCCATATGCCCCTAAATAATGCATGTATCCAGTTGCATAGATTCATTATTTTCTTTTTTAATGCATACACGCTTAATCTTTAAATACTTTCTCATATTCTAGCCTCTGCACTCCATTCCCTTCATTTTACAGTAATCTTTGTCTAAATATCTGTTTCTCTTCCATTCCACTTAAGAATCACTGCACCAAGACAGTGACATCTACCACAACACCATGTGCTGCAATCTTCTCTAGATACCCACCATTATCAACATACAGGATGATTTATTTTTCCTTGTAGAGTATGATATCTGATACAACACAGAGAAAGAACTTTTACAGGCAGTGAACAGTATGGTGCTTCACTGCATACTATGTCTTCTGCTTAGTGCTCTGTTCTAACTGACTTTTTTTCCCATCATGAAGCCATTTTCCAATCTACTTAGGAGTCCCATCCTATGTACATTATTTTTTGTATGAATCTTGTGTAAAGTGCACTGGCAAAAACCTGCCAAAATTTCAAAGCACAGCATCAGCACCTTTCCTCTCACCTTCCTCACTGGTGACTCAAATAATTCATTTAGGATTTAATGGTAAGCCTTATTCTTTGTGACAGCATGCTGTTGATCACTTCACCTCCACACTCAGAAGGTTTTACACAAGCTTTCTTGGAATGGAAATATAACCATCCAACCCCTAATTGCCCAGTTCCTTCCTGATTCACATATCTGTGAGGGAACCAGAATCACTAGTCTCCATTCTTGGATTACCACTGCAGTTACTAATGACAGATAGTAATATTCTGCCTGTGGGTCACTGTGTAACACCTTTGCCTCTTTACTAACTTGACTGAGACAAAGTTTATCAGGACCTTGTGCTTTATCTTTTTGATGGCTCCAGTGTTCTTCTCCACATATTGCCTAGTCGGCCTTTCATCTATCTGTTTCCATCTATACCTGTACTACTTTCTTATACTATCACTTTGCCCTAAGAATCCTGTGTACATACAGAAATGACGAATTCATTCAGCAGGTCTGTCAGATTCATAGCAGTTTTGACCAGCGCACTCTTAATTCCCTATTCTCCTTTAACTTTGTATATCTCTACTGATGACTTCTTATCATTTCCAGTTCCTCTGTTGAGCCCCTTACCCTATTCAGATTCTTCCCTTCCAAGAGTTGAAGAATATCTATCCTTTAACGTTTTCACTACTGACAGTTGACTTTTTCCACTTAAGCAATTCCTACTGTTGTCAGCTCTGCCTTTATACTATCTTCAAGAATCTCTGACTGAAATTCCCACTTTTTCCCCTGATAACTCCTGCTCGGTCATTATCCACTGTGTCACAGTATCTCCTACTCCCCATATGTATTTCTACCATTATTAGTTCTTAAGTACACTGAGGGTTACTCTAACCATAATCCATATTATACTGTGATCCAATGTATTTCTGTAAACATTCTGCCTTCCTTCCAGCATTTGCTGTCTCTGTGTTCTGATTCCTTTGGCCCTGATCTAGCTCACACTCTCCTCAATTCATCTTGATAAAACTCAGCCATCTTCAAACCTCACAATCTGTTCCTTCCCTAAATTCTGTAAACTACACTGCTGTCCTTCAGGGTCACTGCCTCATCCACCTCCGAACATTATCCTAAACTGCATTTTCAGTTCTGATGAAGTCTTGATGTAAGACGAAAGCACTTGACTGCTGTTTTTGCTCAATAAATCTTTGGTGGTTGCTATTAGCTATCTGGTTTATACTGGACTTGTGTGCTCCCTGGACCTCCATCAGTTTTTCTTGTTTGGTTCCTGGTTTCTCTTGTTGGATTTGTCTAAATGACTGTACTGTTCAGATAGTAAAACAATTTATGTTACAATGTACCCATTATTTTTCCATTTGTTTCTACTTGCCCAATGACCTGGACCCATTGTTTTCCAACAACTTTATTATTCATCACAATTTGATTTCCAATGTAAGCATTTTTCTGGACACTTAATCAGTCATTTCATGTTCCCAAATGCCTCTTCCTTCACCTTGGCATATCCAACATTTATTCTCTACTTGTGGAAGATCCTTTGACGTTTACTTGATGTGTAAAAAGATCTGAGCAAACACTTAAGTATCTTAAACCAGCTTGACTTTACCATATACACTTGAGCCCTAAATATTTCTTCCTAGCATTCTTTCACAAGTTATCTATTCCCTTCTTCCAATTTTTCCACTTTCTGCAGTTTGATTCTTACAGTTATCATCAAAGTTTTATATGTCCTGCATTATCACTGTTTAGTAGTAACTTCTTGTCTTGTCTCCATCAAGTCTGGCATTTCACTTAATACTCCTCTGTCTTTCTCTGTTTGTCTGTACTCTGCTATAAATCACAGATATGGGACAGAATCCCTAACAAGTAATTTAAACACTTATTTAACTTCCCCCCTACTCAGTTCTTTTTCCTGCTAGTGTATATGTTTCTAAGATCTCGCTTCCTTGGCTAATTTCATACAAATCAGAGGGTGGAGGGTGTTTGTGGCCCCCCCCCAAAAAAATGACTAAAAAGTATTTTTCACCCTTTTCAGACATTTTTTTTCATCCTTTCAACATGTTGACTTTCAGGAAGTCAACATTTCATAGTAGAACCATATTGTGCAGATGGATAATCTAAACTTTTTGAATGTATTATTATATATAGATGGTACTAACATTTATACTACATTATTTTGGGACCCCAATAGTACTATTTTATTTTTACATGGTTCTAGCTTTCACCCAGTACATACCCTTAATTCTTTGGCCTTTGGAGAACTGTAGGAGAAAAACATTCTGCAGAAAGTGACAAGATTCTCAGAAAGCAACTGTGAAAATGGTGACTATTTTTTGTCAAGGAGATATAATATCAGTGATATTAAGAAATTTGCCCCACTCTGCTATTTTCCCTGCCAGTGTATCTGCTTTTGATATCTTGCTTTCTTGGCTAATTTCATGCAAATTAAACCATGTTTGTGTCAACTGGATATAATTTCCATGATGTTAAGAAACTGTTATTGGGAAGTATGCAATCATGGTGAAGATTGAATGAATGGTATCATTATTATGGTCACAGAGTCTTAAATTAAATTATGCTTCTAGAGCTGTACAACTTTTTGATCATGTTTTAGAATATGATATGTTTTTTGAATCTGAAAAAAGACCATGAAAAAGGTTTGGCAGATTTTGATGGATAAATGAAAGCCTTGGGTGTTTATTTCTTATTTCTGTTATTTTTTCTTAGAAGATCAGTAAAAATATTTTTGATTTTCTGGTCCATAGCACTGGTGTTAGATTAGATGTAGACCTTTGCTTATCAAGAATACTTCCCCTACAATAATTCTGGTTGTAATATATGTACTAAATTTTCTTATATCAATGGTAATATCTTTCAAACTTCTGGTAACTGTAACTGTGAATCCAAAAAAGTGGTTTATACATTGAGATGTTCCTATAACTTGAGTTACTTAGATGGAGTCAAGATAAAAAAAAAGAATTTAGGAATATCCTAGGGACATTAAAATGGGCAGGACTACAGTTAGTATTAATATTAACTTTCACGGGGGAGGAGTGATGGTTTAGAAGCAACTATTTATAACAGGTTAATAATTTCAATTAATATGATGTTAAAAGAGCATTAGAAAGAAGTAAGCTTTAATAGTATTTAATAGTAATAAAGTTTCAGATCCTGAGACCTAGAGATCTGAACATTTATTTTAATTGGAAAGTTTTGATTTAATTGTTTAATTATTTAATAACTTCTTAATTTCCAGTGGTTATTTAATATAACCTTGTATCTTTTAATTTGTTGTAGCCTTTCAACCGAGTTACTAAGTGAATAAAATTATTGTTTTTATTTTGTCATTTTTATTATTATATTTTTTATTTGTGTTGTCTACATTTTCTGATCTGTGTTAAGATGGGCACAGTCTGAAATGCCTTGTGCACTTTTGTGTTGACTTGCATATATGTGTATGTAACATGTTGCTCCAGTGGAGCTCCTTTGTGGAAAATATATAGAAGATCATCAGACAGAGACAAGTATGACTGAAAACTGATACCTGTGCTAAATAGTTGACTGTTAGCTCTGCAGAGTTGTGGTGATTACTTCAAATAAATCTTTCAACAATAATAACAATAATGGATATGTAATTCATAAGTTAGTTGTTCTATGTAGATTAACACAATATAGTTCAAATGCATTTATCTTATACTATGTAGATGAAAAAGTTGCTGCCAATTTGTTTTATAACAAGAATATGCATACTTTTTTAATTCAGCATTGCAGTCTGAAATATTACTTTCTTGAATAAATCATTTCTAAATTGTGAATGTAGCTTGCCAAACATCACATTTGACCTTGTAATGTTTAACTTCTCATCTGGTAGCCCAGTCCACTCTAAGAACCAAAAGTCAAAATACTTGAAGTGAACAGTAGACTTAAAAACAACAAATACCTCAGTAGAATGCTTGGGAATAAAAACATGTATTTTCCAGTCTAATCATCATTTGAGCTTCCTCCCACCATATTAACAAATGTGACTTCCAAATGTCTCATCTGAGCCAGTTATTAGAAAATTCACTCTGCAGAATATGTACATGATCTGTGTGCTCCATTAAGGTTATGCTCGACTCACAATATTAATTTGTTGAGCAGTCCATAAACTCAATTGAAATCAATTTTTTAAGCTCTGTCATTAGGCCTGACAAAAATATCAAGAAGCAATTCCAATCTACCAAGTACCATCCATTCCAAGTTATATGCAAACAATACATAAACATGTCAAAAATGTTATCATAAAAAGTAAGAAGTACTTTACAACTCATCATTACTAGCACAATGCTACCAAGAAAGTTTTGACATCATTTAACTCACTTCTTAATTGTGTTAAGCCCAAAACATCAACAATCTTCCTAGCTGCTGTCCACTAATGTTACAAATACATGCTGTAAACATTTTACCAGTATTTTCCAATCTTCACTACCAACAGTTCCATCACTGTCTACCACAACTACTCCTACAACTCCCTAACATTAGATCCTATACCCACCTCAGCAATCTTAAAATAGCTCAGAATAGCTAAGTGCATGTTTGTGTTTAAATAACATTTCCCTTACATCAATGTTAAGCTCAACACCAATGCAACTGCATGCCCATTCTCAATTCTAATAATTAATTCACTGAAACAGAATTATATTCCAATAACTTGTAAATCATCAGTAATTGTCCTAGTCCAGAAAGATGACCCTTCTTTAAATCTAAGCTAATACACAGGTTTTTCTGTCCTTCTAACTATCTCAGAAATTCTTTAAAAAGCTGCCCAACTTATAAATACTTTAAGTAATAATAACCTGCTGTTCTTTACCCAGCATGGCTGCAGACCAAGTCATGGCATTGAAACAGTCCACCTAAGCTTTGAAATCATAGCCAAGAGAAACTGAAACAGTAACAAATTTCCCAGAGCTACTAAATGCACTTTAACATGGTTGACCATAACCTTTTTAACCAATATATCCCAATTTAATCTATCAAGGTCAGCATTAAACTGGTTCATGATCTGCTTAAAAAAGAGCACAATCTTTCAGAAGGTCTATCCATATTTTCAGATATTATTCACCATGTTCGTTAACACTATGCATCTAGTTTGGCAACAAGCAAAAAACATTCAATGCATAGATTACATAGCCTTAAACATCTCTTCCAGTCCATTTCACTTATTTAAAATGTAGTTCAAATGGCCTTTGACAGAATTCAGCTATGACTAAACAAATTTAAGCTTAAATTGAATTCTTAAAAGACCAAATGTATTATCTTCTATGTTTGCTAAAACTCATTAATTGATTCCACACATCTCATGATATTCAGTAGTGACAATTTCTTACTACCCAACTTTAAATATTTAGGCATAACATTAAATGACACACTAACATTCAACATTCTATAACCATATTGGTAAAGTAGTCCTTTATAGAAACTACAAAAAAATAGAAACTAAATTAGGCTGCTTTTTGGGCACTCTACAATTTCTTTATCCACACACTACAATAGCTATGACTACTGACTTATTTATACCATTTTGGTATAAACCCTGCTTATATCTTGTTAAATATGTAATATAGTAACTGTATTTCACTTATCATGTTTGCTATATTAGATTACCTGCCACAATCTTTTTTTTCATGAACTGATCTGCAGTTCTACTATAAACTTTCAGATCACTGTACCCAAACCTTGGCTCCTACTCTGAATTTGCTAACACTCTCTTACTTTCAATATTATTTTACATTTCAAAAAGCCTGAGAATGATATTTATCTAAAAAAACAGAGTATTTATATCCTGGTATACATTAAATCTCATGTTAAGTGTAAATCTATCTATGCACTACTATACTTACTATTTCATCTATGTTCAGTGATATTTTTCTGAGTTGTAAAGTTATTTGTTAATTTTACATGAATACAGTTCCCCAGAAAATAGATGTGTCCCAGTTGGACCATCCCAGTAAACAAGTGCAGAACAAACAGGCAGACAGACAATCAAACAAATAAACAAATACTTAATGGCTGAACAATTATGATAGCAAAGTTTGCTTTCATATACTGACCTACTTATTGGTTATTTTGAGCAGATTATATACATGCTGGCCACAGCAACCTGTACTTAGAATGGACTGGTATAAACAATACTTAGATGACTGGATGTTGTCAATGTTACTTCCTTAGATGATTTCCTTACTTCTTTAAATACTAAATTGGGGTATGTCTTTTACCGACTGCATTCTGAAACAGTGAATACTCATATGAGTGAATATTTTTTAGCGTCTAAATACCAACAAACATTTATATGAGTGAATGTTCCTCTGGAGTTTTTGTCAGCAACCTTTTGTATGGGATTGTGATGCAGCAGGGCAAGAAATATAAACTACTCTGTTGGAGATATGAGATTCAAATAAAAGGTTAATAAATGAAGAGCAACACAATAAAATCCAAACTAGAAAAAAAAAACTACTTGGAGACAATCCAGCAGTCACCGTAAGAGAAACAGTAAATAATTTTGAATAGTTTTGAATAATTAAGCACTTTTATCTGACAAACAAGACTTGAAGTAGCAGTCAGTATCAAAGCAAACTCATTTCTAATGAGTAATATTCAGTCAAAATGTCTGGCAAATATATAATCCAATGATCATTGCTACAAAACATAGTTGAAGTTTCATTCAGTACTTGAACTTTTTATTGTCTCAGTTCTTCCATCCATTACTCTCCTCTTAAAGGCATTAACAATGCATCTGTTTTCCTTATATTGCATGCCAAGCAAATAAAAAACAACTAAAACATGTTGGAAGGGGGGTTGACAAAATAAATAAAAAATATTGGAAAGGGGAAAACACATTTGTGAGTACATTTTAATATAGAACTCATAGCTATCAATTGCATCCTTACTTTCTAACGTTGTGTTTGTTCATAACAGTAGCATGAGATGGTAACATTAAGAATGTTAGTGGTATTCTTTTTGTACTCTGAAGGCTAAGCAAGTAAATACTATTATACAGAACATCAATATTTAAATTATGTATGAATCTTTAGTGCAAATATTAAACATTTACATTACCTTATTTGAAAACAATGCAAAATACTTCTTTATTTTTTCAATTCCTTTCTTTGAGTCTTCTTTGACAAACAATCTTATTCAGTAAATGGGCCGCAAGTCTACAGTTGCCCAGTAAGTCAGTTGGTAATGCTTTAACAAATAAGGTTGCATTTATCCACTGATTTCAAAACATACATTAAGAGTCCACTTTGTAAATATTCACTTCATCATGCAACAAACATTTACAAAATGTGCAACCTCCATATAATTCTGCCATTCAGTCAAGTGCTTAAATGTGGGAGGTCCTCAAGTCGCAATGTAAGCGCATTATGGGTGTTGTATCTGGGTTCATATTAGAACAACGAAAATGCATTTTATCGGATGCGTTTTCGTCGACACATGTAGGGTGAACAGGCAAAACAGCGAAGTGGCTGTTCAGCGAATTCTTTCCCTGGGAAAGAAGTTGCTTGACCGCTTCGTTGCTTTGCCTGTTCTGAAGTGTAGTGTGGTCCATTGTCCGGTATAGCTCTCGAGCGTGATTGTGCAACAGTTACTGACCTTAGGGTTAGGGTGTGGGTTAAGGTAAGTGCATATGTATGAAAGTGTTTACTGTTTTTTATTTTGTGTTTGATGTATGGTTGAGTTACATGTGTGTTTTTAGCTGTTTACATTTGTTTTTTTGAGGGGGTAGGATTAGAGTTAAGGTAAGTGTGTTTGTGTTTGGAACTGTTTATGTAAATGTGCGAGAGTTACTGACCATAGGGTTAGGGTGCGGGTTAAGGTAAGTGCATATGTTTTAAAATGTTTACTAGTTTTGTTTTTGTTAGATGTATGGTTAGGTTACGTGCATATGTGTATTTAGTTGTTTACTGGTTTTTGGGGGGGTATAAGTAGGGTTAGGGTATGTGTGCATGTGTTTGGAAGAGTTTAATGTTTTTTTTGGGGGGGGGGGTTGGAAGAGCGATTTTCTTTCCCTAGGAAATAAATCGATGTTCTGTGGTTTCAACATTTTCAGCGTTCACTGAATATGTGCCGATGTAACACCGTTCGCTGTTTTCAGCGTTTGGTGTTATAATATGAACCCATTGTATCTTACAACTTATGAACATTCAGACATATGACAGTCTTCCTCTTGAAGTTATAACTATCCTGTTGGACTCATGATGGTTACCCTTGTATAACATTATCAACAATATGATAACATCAGCTGGCCCCACTGCTGCAAGGATTTTTTTGACTGGAGCAAACATTAGGAGCTGTTTATTATAAGAAATAAGCTATAGAACTAGTACTGTACTGTATTGTACCTGTACTATATATATGTGATCAGTGACACAGTGTGGTTCCAGTTAGAAGACCAAGAAGTGCCTGCTGGTGAAGGGATGACTATGCTTATGTAGGGAACCCACAGACTACAGTATTTAAGTGACTAAAGAGGAAAGTTATTAGCTGCTGGAATTAGCAACTAACTAGATTATAAATACAGTACAGTAAACCATATACTTAATATTCTTAAAGTAGCACACCAGAATGACTCTGTACTCTACACATTCTGTTGTGCTACTTTAACAATCTGGCTGAAAAGTGACTGACTGCAGGTAAAAAGATGAATGTGAAACATTGTCTTACATTTAGCTTGAATGATCATACAGCAGCTGGTAGAGTGCTGGCACTCAAGAGTGTAATAGTTACTGGTGAAAACAGTTGTGCATTCTTAAGCCAGATGTTTGGTCTTGTCAAAGAAGTCTAGGGCTATAATGAGTTGCAATACTTACATTACAATATTCTGTTATTATTTAGATTTTGGCCAGTGCTTGTTGAATTGGCCAGAACACATTGCAGTTTGCTTATAAACCTGTTTCACAAAGTTTTGTGTTTTTGTTTAATGTATTGTGTCACTATTTGTTGTTGAAAATGAGTGTTGTAGTATTGGTAAAACAATAAGAAAGACAATAGATTTAGAATTGAAAACTATCATAGTAGTCAGCATGAAAATGGAAAAAAAAATAGTAACAACAATCATATGTAACTTAGATCTTTCTCACTCAGCAATATCAACAATTGTTGTTGTTGTCTGTCTTTCGGCTTTTCCCAGTTAGGGGTCGCCACAGCGGAACTCCGGTCCGCTAATGATTGGCAGTTGTAAAGAAAAAAGAAAGAATTTGTGAAGCAGTGAAAGGATCAGTATCCTTGATCCTACAAGGTCTTATTTCTGAAATATGAAAAAAAAAGTGAGTTGGATAGAAGAGCACATTTAAAAGCATATTATTTTAGGCTATCTAATCATACATGCTAAAGCAAGGAGCCATTTTGAAATTTTGAAAAAGTGGGTGGGTAATGAGTACATTCAAACACTTAAAGTCAGTCAAGGAATTTGCCAAGATTTCAAAACTAGAACACCCTACACAGCATACATCTTGGGTAGGGAGGCAGTAAGTGCTCATATGAATGCTGCTAGTTTATTTTAGGGGGGAACTAGGACAAGTCATTCTCCAGGAAAAATATTTACCTTGGCAAATTTTTAATGCAGATAAGAGGTTTATGTTAGAAATGGATGCCAGATCACACATGTCCAGAATAAAAGGTCTACCAGGATTACTAAATTGAAACATCAACTGATACTTAATATTGGTGCAAGATAAAACTACTTATATATATATATATATATATATATATATATATATATATATATATATGTATAAATATATTTTATATATTTCATGAACTTTCAAAATATTCAGTAACAATACAGTGATAGTGTTTCAGCTTTCTATAGGTATAATACAGAATGGTTGACCCTAGCACTGCTTTAGGATTGGCTGCTAAACTTTTTTATGCCATAACTCAAGGAGTGTCATCTTTAAAAAATGTATTCTACTTCAGGTTTTGTTGGCTTTGGAAAATGCTTCATGATACTCACTACACCTGGATGACAAGAACCCTGATGTTAAGGTATTCTTCCTTCTGTCTGTAACTACTTTACTCTTTCAACCAATTGACCAGGGCACTGTTATAATCTTCAAAGCATATTTGTGTGACGCCTTTGCTCAGGATATTAGTATTACTGAAAGTGACAAAATGCTCAGAGAATTTTGAAATGAATACATTGTACATAGCATGAAAAACGTAGCTGTAAGAGGTGACATGGCAGTCCATGAGTGAGATTGAAGAAGCTTGTGAAAAGCTATGCTAACAACTAGCTAAAAATTTGATTTAGATAAAGTAATTAATGAGAATGCTAATGTGAAAGAGTCATTGGCTGAAGAACTATAGTTACAAATTAATAATGAAGATACTGAGCAGTAAACTATGGCCAAAAAAGTATCCAGTGAAGGCCCTATTGAGATGGGGGCAAAGAAAGTTGTGTAGGAAGAAGACAGACAGACAACAAGAAGAAGAAACAAAATGGTGAACAGTCTTCAGTAAAATTCCCACTATTATCAGGGGAGTAGAAAGAACTGAAATAAATGAGCCTAGCATAAGGAGATTTTCTAAAGCTGACATACTTATTTAAGATATACCTGGTTGCTACAGATAGTTAAACTAAAAGGAAAAGATGAACTGTGTGAGAAAATTAATCATATTTTTAAAAAAGCCTAGTGCTGTTTCCAGCTCCTGAAAATGATACAAGACATTCAGAACCTTCTTTGGATTTTTTCATCGTGAGAACCCTCTTTGAAACTCTGTGTTTAACCTTTTCCCACTGTGGAACAGAATGTTGGTGATGTCACCTGTCTCTGTCTCTGCTTCATCCTATTAAGGTTCTGTTCATTTTAAACTAAAAGTTACTTACACCTAATGTGCATTCAGATAAATGTATTTATATCATAAATACAGTATAACAAAGAAAAATCACTCAGTGTTGTATTAATATGTGTTAAATGTTTATATACCATATGTACAAAACAAATCAAAATCATTTCAGGTATAGTGGTGGTACTTTTTATTAAACCAACAATGTTAGCATTTTTTTCCTCATTCAAAAATAACTTCTTCAGATAAAACGTTGAGATAATTTTTGTATGAGAGCAAAAGCAGTAACACTGTTGTTTTAATGAAAATTTTCATTTCCACATTCACAGTGGTTTTTATTTGTTTATTGATTTGTTTTACTGCTTCACAGCTTTTCCAATTAGCTGAGTTGTATAGTATTGTATATGCAGATTTTTGACATTACTGTAGAGATATCAGAAGAGAATTCCATCATAATTTGTAGCCTGTTTTAGTTACTTTACAGCAATTGTAACCTCCCCCATTCAGCTTCCACATCTACACAGCTCATATTATCAGTCTCTTACAGGAGCTAAATTGTTCTTGTTCCCCAACATTATTAGTTAAGTGTGATGGATGGTCCTTTCAGTTTAGTTATCAATATCTATACTTTTCAAAACCTGCATGTCCTGTGGAAAAAAACAGCTTTCAGCAGTACCAGTTAAGGCAATCTATATTTTATTTTATCTTTTCTGTACTTTTTTAATCACTTCCATAAAATGCAGTCTCTATTGCAGTGTAACTTCAGAGAAATTGTGATCTGTTATATCGGTCAACCTTCCACTAGAGATGTGTTTACTGGCTGCCACAATTGTCAAAAGACTTGTTCCTTTACTTACCATGTCACAAACTATACAAGGTTTATTTGGGCTTATTCACATTTTCCAACAGTCAAAGATAAAACAACCTCAGCATAAGCTGGTTTAGTGCAAGTGGTCTGTGCTGTGTCTGTATATGTGTTGTGCTTACTGAAAATGTTCTCATGTGAGAAATTAGCCCCCAACTTAAATCAATGCTTACACTTCTCACATATCGAATCACAGTAAAGTAGCAATCATTTTTATTTATTTATTTATTTTTAAGGATGAGGCAGTAACTACACCACATTTTTCCTTTTTTTTCTCCATCACCTCAAGCAGGGAACCTTACTATATCAGTACTACCAAATTCATGACAAATGAGAAACTTTAACTACGAAAATATTCTGTTTCAGTCTTGCAACATGATGTGATCATTGGACATATCTGCCCATGTTAAACACAGAAAGAGATCCTCTTCTGCAAAATTCTTTTCAGCTTTTCAAATCTGGTTTTAGCCCATCAATATCCCTGTGCATTTATCTGCTGTATATTTTCCATGAGAATATATGCCTTCACTATTCTCTTGTCTATCATACTCCAGCTTCTCTGTAATGAGCAACTGTGAGTTTTGGTCATTATGTAACTGTCCAAGGATGCAGTAGTGTACAAGTTGGAAACACTTTGTGTGTGTGTGTGTGTGTGTGTGTGTGTGTGTGTGTGTGTTTAACCTAGAGAAATGCAGGGATCAGCATGCAAGAGTGTCACAGCGAGTACATGTCACCTCACAGCAAGAGGTTCTCCAATTCAGCTCTCTGCTGGAGTGCTTTCTTTGCAAAGTCTGCATGTCCTCCCTTTGTTTGCATTAGTTTTCTATGGATACTGTAGAGTCCTACCATATTCCAAAGCCATGCATTAGGTGAACTTGTGACTCTAAATTACCCACTGTGTGTGTGCATGTGTGTGCGTGTGTGTGCGTGTGTGTGTGTGTGTGTGTGTGTGTGTGTGTGTGTGTGTGTGTATGTGTGTGCATGTGACACACAAAAAAGGCTTGGCAATCTACTTCCATTCCCTGCTTGCTAGTAAAGCTGTCAATGACATTGGTTGTTCATTGTAACTAAAGTGGGGCAAACAGTACAGATGACTTGGCACACACGTATATGAGGCATGATCAGCAGATGATGATGGGGCATGAATTTCTGACACTGGGAGAACATCAATGCTTCATAAGGGAATGTTGACGCTGCATTCATAGTTCTAGTGTAATATCAGTGTGTGATAACTTGCTGCAGTTATAACATGAAAAATCATTTTTCTTTTTGTTATTTACCAGTCAGGGGAATTGCCCAGGGCTCCAGGTGACCTAGATATGGCTCTTGCTTAATATACGAGTCAGATTCAACATGAGGGCATTGGATGCATGAAATTCATAGCCACAATCCTGGGGAAATAGTTTTGTCATCTTTGCCTTTGGTTCTATTTCTAATTGAACACCACATGTTTTCAAGAACTTTGTGTGCTACACATAAAGCTCTGCTTAAGATCCTACATACTGTAAGCAGATCACAGAGAAACTGAATTAAACTTACTGGAGCAGGTCTGTCATAGCCTGAAGAGTAAAAAAATTGAATAGTCATTATTTTACACACATAAAATACTCTTGCAAAGGATGTGTGGAAAGTTTTATTAAATAAATATATAGAAACCTACACTGTATATGAGTGGAGAAGTGGTGCAGCAGTTAGCATTATCACCTCATAGCAAGAGATTCTCTGGTTCAATTCTCAGCTCAGGTGCCTTCTGTGCGGTCTACATGTCCTCCCTGCATTTGCATGGGTTTTCTCTGGGTGCTGCAGTTTCCTCCCACATTATAACGACAAGCATATGGAGTGTTTCTCCCCAGGCCTCCTCTGAAAATGGGCTCTTTCCCAGTAAACAAGATAAAGACCTTATTCTGCAGTGATTATTTGAAATATGGATATGTATTATACAGATTATTAAGAAAATGCAAGCATGTATTTATCCATTGGTGTTATTTGTTCATCTGCATAGGAGCTTAAATACTCAAGTCCCACAGACAATCATTCTCCTGCTGAACAGTAAACAAATTTAAAAAAAATAATATAAGTATTCCCAGTTAGAGGCCGATGATGCAGTGTAATCAAGTTAGGAAGAAATGAACACTGTCAGAGTTTACAGTAATGAAGCACTAATATTTTTCAATAATGCACCTGTGTAATGAGTTTTTTTTTTTTTTTTTTTGGAAATTTTAGAAATTTCTGTTATGCACAGAACTGAGTTTAATTGCCTCTTTGATAAATTATATAAGTTAATGCTTCAGAATTGCCTTCAATTTGTTTTCTAGTTTTATTCATAAAAGTAATACTTACATTTTGTTGTGTCCCAGATGTAGCTGTTCAGTGTTTCACCCAGAACATAGAAGATGTTAACTAATGCAATCATAGTCATAAAGAAGATAATTTTGGCAGCAGGACTAATGAAGTCCAGGACTGGGTATGCCCAGACGCCAGTCACATGGTGCACCCAGCAGACCCTGAAAACAACAACATAAAGTACAGTTAACAATCTACATCATATTGTCTTCTTTAATTAGCATCAGATAAAATTGGTGAGTGAATTTAGACAAGGCGGGTCAAGAACCACTTGCATATATATACATGACTGTCAGCCAGGTACAAGCCTAACTTACATATAAAAAGCCTCCATTTATTATAATTTATTATTATTTTATTTATTATTTATTATAATAACAATATGAGAGTGCAAGACATTTAGCAGAAGGCAATGAATGTAGCAGACAGAGTGTGATTAATGAATCTGCCACAGGAATTATTTCAAATTCAATGTATTATACTGCAGGTAGAAGGTGTTTCACTGTGTAGTTGTTCCAAATCTACATTGAAGAGAATCATGTTTAAGCAAATTCCCGTTTAATCAGATGTTGCCTTTTAGAGAATTTGGATGACTATAACTTGATAAATAGCACTGCATTTGGTGCAGGGCATTTGTTTCTATAGTTTCTACAGTCCACAGCCCAGTGTTTTCTTGGGTTTTTAGTTTTCTGGCTGTTTAGGCTAAGCCTGGATAATTATTTTAGAATGTCAAAGAAAGCTTACTCAAAATATGTCATGTTTCAAGTAAAAATGCATTTAGCTGAGTTTTGTGTGTGTTTTATGTATAGTTGGATCCATATGCCCTCTTCTTGTTTGCAGTCTGTTTCTTTTTCCAAATATAAAATGATGATAGGGATAACCAACATGTTTAAAAGTAGTTAGAAGCACAGAAGTGAAAGGAGCTCTAATTTGTGACTCAGACTCTTGAGGTCCAGATATCATACTGGTGTTACTGCTATAAAATAGATCAGATTGAGTTTTGGCTCAAGAGCCTTGTCCCTTTATCTATGAAACCATCAGCATGGTGGTTAAGGTCAAATTACAAGTACACACAAATACAGAGGAAGCCCACTGCTTAATCACTGTTAGAATCAAAGAAGTGACAAGATAATGCTAGCTCATATTTGGGACTTGAACCAAGACTTCTAGCATATCGTGTTGGTGTCACTGTCACTGGATTAACAAGAGCCTCTGGACAGTTACCGGACTGGTGTTGAGTTCCCCTTAAGAGACTTTATCCTTTCAGATAGGAAAAAGAGTGGTTAGTGAATCACAGTCATCTAGTTCAGTTTTTAGGAAGTGAGTAGCAGGTTTTAAAACACAGATGTAGAATATCTTAATATGTTTTTAAAAGAAATTCTAGCTCCTAAATGTAAAAATTCAAAGTAAATAAACACTATTTTCCCAGATATTTTTAGAAAATATTTTAAAGTTAACTCTTGCAGTGTTTGCTTAGATATTTTTAGAAGAGCATTTTATAATTAATTCTGAAGTGGATGACTACATCATTGCCAATGATTGCTGTTACTCATGATTTTTAAGATAAAGACCTTATTTTGCATTGATTATTTGACATATGGATATGTGTTATGCAGATTATTAAGAAAATGCAAGCATGTATTTATGCATTGGTGTTATTTGTTCATTTATTTTGGTAATCAAGAGATATATTAGTTTACAGTACTTATCTGCAATTGTGATAGAAGGGAATACAAGGCAAGCCAAATGCATATAATTTTATGTGATCAATTTAATAATGAAAAGTGTCTAGCACAACAATAAAAGATAAAACTGTTTAGAAGTAAGTAGAAGAGAAAACATAAACAGTACCAATGAGCAAAAGTGATATATTGGTAAATGGAAACAAATGCAAAAAAGAAATGTAGTATAATTTGATAAAACAGTGAATGCGATACAAATATCTGACACGCTATTCACTGCTTTAATAAATTTCTTGTGTGCATGTAGACGGATTCTTGCTGCTAACCATACCTCTCAACTGTTAAGATTTAAGCATAGCATTTTGAATTCTGGCCTCAGATTTTTTTTGTTCATCATAGTTTTACCTCATAAAGATAGACTTATTCAATGTCATGTACCATATTTAATAACTGAAATAAGCAGATAAAGATTCCTTCTCACTAACTATATGTGGTCTAGTATCCAAAAACCTTATATTACAAAAAATAAGAAAGTGATCCTCTTTTGGGCCCTCTGCTATGATTTATTAAGACCAGCACTATGCTTTTTAATGTTCAGAGATTAAAGATACTTAACTGAGGCAGTGAGACAATGCGGATGGGAAACAGGCCATTGGAAATTTGAGCATCATTATACCAAAACTGTTACATGAATATACTGATTATTGATAATCACCCATCCTGCTCCCAGTGCAGTATACCTCTCTCTATCTTAGACATATAAAAACAAATATTTATCATCATACACCTCATCTCATATCTGTGGTATACCTCCATAAACCCCAAATGCAAATGTTCAGATTTCTTCATTTGTTATCCACTCTAATTCTGTAGTGCATAGCTATCCTATTCTATGTCAAAAATGCAGTAATCTGCAGTCCGTTGGAGTAAAAACTAAAAATACAGTACCCCAAAAAAAAAATTTTAAAAAATCCCCCCAAGATAAGCACATGTGCTTCCACTGCAGCCCCAGCATTCCATGCCCTCATATCCTTCTACTTACCAAGCTTACAAAAAAGTGTCTCTAAACAGAAAGTGTAGTATGCTCAGCAGTATGTTTTAGTAACACTTTTAGCTAAATTTTTAGGCATTTGAACAAATCATTATAAGAAGTGGTTCGTGTTCTTTTCCTAATTTCAGCAGATTGTGAGACCCCACAGCATGAAATATAAAACTGAAATTGAGATGTTCTGTCTGAAAGAGTAATTTTATATTTTGTTTGTAATCACTCTTCTGACATCTTTCCACAATGTCTGTAAAAATAGTTTCAGAAGAGGTCCTATAAGAAGTGCACATTTAAAATGTGAGATAAAAATGTAAAAAAATAGCTATGGTTATGGAGCTATGTTTATTGTACCAAAAATCACGTTTGCAACTTTTGCAAATGAAAATACTTTGAAATAAAATTGAAAGAATACACATTTCTGTTAATTTTATCAATCCAATATCATTTATGATGAATATCAGAACAGTAACACAATGTTCACACCAGCAAGATCATGTTCCACTTTAGCATAAGAATAATTTTATATTACAGTGTCCCATAAACAAGTAGTTTGATTAGTAATGCTGGCCCCTCCTCACACTTCCACTGGTATGTCATTTTCTAAGCACAGTATTTCCTTTTGTTTCCTATAGAGGATCTAGTCCCGTGTGCTCTAAAACCACTTTCTCAAAGCCAGGGACTCAGGTACCTTCTAGCTCATGGAGGCTACTGCTTCTGCTTGAAACTGAATATGAGTTCTGGCAAGCAGCTGTGGGTAGGGAGAGAAGATGGGGGGGGGTTATGATTAGTGAGCAGGCAGGGGATTCTAGTGTTAGGGAGCAGGAAGGCAGTTTTAGGGTTAGTAAGAGTGTTATAGTTTTAAGCTTAGGAAGTGGGAAGGGAGTTTTAGGGTTATAGAGCAACTGGGAATTTAGGTTTTGGGAGGAGGGTTGGAGTTTTAGGTTTAAGGAGTGACTGGGGAATTTAGGTTTAAGGAGGGCTTCTGAAATTTTAGGTTTGGGGGGGGCAGCTGGAGTTTAAGGTTTAGGGTGTAATCTGGCACTTTAAAATTAGGGAGGGGAAGTCGATTTTTACAGTAAGAGAGCAAGGAATCGGGTTGGGAACTGGGTGGGAGTTTTAGTGTTAGCTCTGGTAGGGCTACACAGTGAAACATGTCAAGTGCTGGGCAGGCTATGTAGGCACAGGTGATTGGGCAAGTGGCAGTTCAAGTGCTTGCTTTTAAAAGCAAGTGGTAACAAGCAGGTGTATCATGAGCTGCTAGCATATAAATACCTGTAGTAGATCATATTTTTCCAGGTTGAGCAGTGTGGGGCAATACCTGCAATGCTGGATCTTATTATGACCCTAGATGGTCTGGTGTTGCCCATTACAGACCATTTCATGGGCATTATTACTTTGCATATCTATAAACAGAAAGCAGAGCGGGTTTGCTAAAAATCTCAAGAAGGCAGAATAAGTAATGTGATTAAACTTGAACTGATGTATGCTATTGGGAAAAGTGGAAGAGAGACAAGAAACAGGAGAAAAATAGCTATAGATAGAGAAAGAGAGAGAGAGAGAGAGAAGCTTAGGGCCTTTAGGAAGAAGCAGGACAAGAGCAGTTATTTATTAAAGGGACAGAGGAATTGGTGTCTGAGGGAGGAGATGCTAAATAGAAAGAATAACAAGCTCATGATTTAAATCAGGGGCTATTAGCTGTTGAATGGATGGTAGGCAGAACTGGAACCTGATATCTGTACAACTGTTTCATTCTATTACTCAGTTAACAAATAAATAAAAATAAAAGTAAAAACAAAAATAAATACTATTTATAAACACTCCTGATTGGTTAAACTAATGGGATATGACAAATAAAACTTCATTAAAATAATCAAAGCATGGAAACAATTTTTTAAACTATCATTAATACTTTAAAGCTCGAGAAATTAAAAGCATTTACAATTCACACTATTTAAACCTTGTTTTCTCTGAGCATTGAAAAAAAACTGCCAGAATACTTCAGCTTTTTACTAAAATTAAATCAGTTTCCCTTTCCTGCTTATCTATTACAACTCTTAGTAAAACACGAATTTCAAATTTCCTGAAACTTACAAATTGCATACTGTGTCTAGTAGAGCATTTTCTTATTTGTATTGCTCTAACATGTTATGCAGTTTTTGTCTGGTGAGATATTATACTTTTTTTATAAAATGCAGTGTAAGCAAAGGCCTGTTAATCACAAATTATATTCTCATGGTACAAATGACCCTCTCTTTAATACCAGTGGTCATCTCAGTTGCAGAGTTAATAATATAAGGACTGCTCATGATAACACTACCTTCACTGACTGACTACATCCTCTACATTTCTATTTATCCCTAGGTTATTGATGCATAATATCTTCTGGAAACGTCCTTTCTCTTCCTAAAATACTAGCCATATCATTTCATTTGCCTGACAGCATTACTGTTATCGTCACATCCGCATTTAATGTTTTTAAAGTAACATTTTTAACATTATTCAAATTATAAAATTTGTCAGAATTTAATTCTACAGAGCTACATGTATGTCTTGGTCACATTGTTCAATAATAGCTAATATATTTTTGCAGGGGTTAAAAGGTCTAGGTTTGTATAACTTGCTATAGTGACGTTTTACTGCTTCGGTTTTAACATCACAAATAGCAAGCTTTTCTGATTAATGTTCATAATAAAAATCTTTAAATTCAAGAGAACATAAGCAATTTATGAATGCCCACAGGAACAAAAAATAATCTTTATGAAATGCCACTGAATTCAGGGTCTGTTAAGTGATGAGAACTCAGACCAATTACTCCATTTCTAACAGTTGCCATGGCTGCCATGGTGTTCTACTGCTCTATTGGTTCCTTAAGGTTTCCTCAAAAGGAGCATTGTCCTGGAAACCACTTTTTCTGCAATGTTGGTCTGACACTAAGACTTTATATTTAGCTTTGAATGGTTGAAATGGGATTGTAGACTTCGTTGGGATGTTGTTGATGTGAACTGAGTGAATGTGTGAAGTTTGGGAACCGGTGATGAGATGGGTGGACCACAATTAAAAATCTTCCTTTTAGTATGTTGACGCTTCCTTTTTTGGGAAGGCAACTATTGCTGATCATGTTATTACCCACTGAATTATACATACGGGAAGAGCTTTTAACTGAATGTGAGTTAGAGGAATCTCAATCATTAAGTTATATGTATTTCAGATTTTAATATTGCCCTCTTATGTCTTTCCCGTATCAACAAGACTCCTGTCCCTATCTCATATTTGGAAATTGTATCCTTAGTGCCTCTAAATTGCCCTTTTTTGAAACTAATAACATCTATAAAAATTTTCATTATAAAAGAATGTAACTTCATCAGACATTCAGAAGCAATTGGCCAGTATCAGTCATGCAGAAAAAAAATGAACATCTACATTAAAACTACTAGGCTAAATTAATTGTATGTGTCATACACACATTCATTAATATATTCCAAAATGGAACTCTTTCTTTAAATTGTCTTGCTGCATCAAAGCTCATCTCATCTCACATACACAGGCACACATGAAAACACATGCACACACACACACACACACACACACACACACACACACACACACACACACACACACACACACACACACACACACACACAAGCGCACACACACAAGCACACACACACGTCATGTTAAAGCCTGCCTCAGAGTTCTCATGGATTGTGATTCAATGAGGATTGCTGATATTATGCATGTCAATGTAAAAGGCATTCAAATCACAATCTATGAAAAGTATGAGGCAGACTTTAATATGGATGGACAGGAGCAGGAACGAAGTGGATAGTGACATGCATCATACAATACTGTGTATAACCCAACTCTAGACAAGGATAATGTCATATCTCTAGACTAAAAATGTTGCTTTATTGTGTACCATGTGCAAGTGCACCACATAAAGTTTTGGGGTTAGTTGTACACTGCCATTAAGGACTGCAATCCAAGACTATGAATAGGGATCTTGAATAGTGGAATACAATACACAGTGCCTCTAGTGCACAGTGTGCTCAAGCATTTTGTGCGCTGTAACTATATATATATATATATATATATATATATATATATACATTCACAACATACATGCACGCACACACAGACACAAACACACACATATATATATATATATATATATATATATATATGAATGCCATGATGCATGCATGTTAATTTACATATGTGCACACATTGTATGAACACACGCACAAAATACAATGATATACAATGCATGTTGGTATCAGCCTAAACAGTGATTGTGCCATGATTGTGAATCGTGCATGGTTGGTGGTGGTTTGCATATATACTACATGCCTGGATTTCTGTGCCTATATAACGGGGAAGAACTGCATACAAGGTTTTGTGCCACCATGTACTAGACTTTCTGAATTTCTAAGGTCTTTTGTGTGCAGGTATACTGCATATCATCCCTGTTCCTTGGTGCACAAATATTATGAACAGCACACAATATCCAGATTTGGGACCTAGTGTCAATATCATTTAATGGTAAAGACAGACAGATGTCAAGCATTTAGCAAAAAAGCAAAAAAAAAGGCAAAAAGATAAATAAAAATATGAGTGAGTACTTCATCTGATACCAGACTTCTTTAGACAAAACTGGCACACTGAATGTTCTATTCACAAATGTGTTTCCCCTGAAGGATCAGATAAGGATCAGATAATTCCTGTGCCTCAGGTGAGAATAAAAGCCTATAACTTACTTTTTTGCTGTGTACATCTAAATTGAAACTGTTTGCTATGTACATCAAAACTGAAACTATGTTATACTTTTCAGTTTTAGCATGCTTTTCTCTTTGCACACTGTTTAGCACTGATTTATTTTACTGATGCATGTTTACACATAGGTATATATTTCATATAATCTTTTGTTTCATCTTGTGAAGGGTATACATATAGTTTCTGGTCATGTCTTTTCTTTTTTATCTTTTCACTCCTCACTTTTATTGCATACAAAAAGCCTTTGCTTTATTGAAGTATACAAACCACACTCCACTCCCAAAACCCCCACCCATATGCAGGCTAGCTGCTTTTTACTTGTACTGTTTGCTTTTCCAGTTTTACCTGGCACTGACTTTTGCATGAGGATATAGTAGTCTTCTTGAATGTAACTGTGATGACACCACCACTGGACCACTAATCAAGAAGCCTCAATCCTCACTACTGGTACCAAAGGGGGATGTACACTAGGAAGATAACAGGTACACACACAGTATTTCCAGATCCAGCTCTCTGCATCAAGTGAAATTTCCCTTAAGAGCACACAGAGACCACAGCCTGTCCAGGGCTGGTTTCTCCCTCTTTCTCCAGATCCCCAGTAAGACTCCCCACTGGCACAGCTATAGAGTTGAGATGTCAGCTGAGTGGCCAAACCAAGACCTCCAGCACCCGCTCTGTCCAACCAGTGCTTTGGGTCCCTGCCCAAGTAGCTGACACACATACTCTCTGGGGTTTGATTTACATATACACACACACACACCTGGGAAAGACTGGTACAGGTTTAATGGCTATGCCCTCTTTTGCCCATACGATAACATAGTTATCACTGCACCAGCCAACTCCTTATCAGCTACTTTAAGGCCCATAACAAATGGTATCCAATCTTACTGTGTAATATTAATATTAATACAAATGGTAGTTTGACCAAGAGCAAGGCTGTTAGGAGTGGCCCACACAGTGTCACCAAATATATATGCAAGTGTTCTGAAAATGTAAATATCTCTAGACAGATCATCCATAATAAAAGGTTTAAATATATTTAATAATAAATAATAAAAGAACAAAAATACTCAGTATATATTCACAGTGACATCCAAGTTCAAAACCACAGGAGATATTTAAAACAGCATTGCAGAACAGTGTCAAACAAATAAAGAAAAATATCTAAACTAAGCTATGCTATATTCCTAACTATATCTAAGAGAGTTATACTATTCCCTAGAAAGTTACTTCATCAGAGCAAGGCAAATGTGCTGAATGGTTCTTGTCATTGCCAGGTCCAAGACAGAATACAGAATGCTCTGTCTCTCTAAAAGACTTTTTAAATTAATATCTCAAATATTACTGCTGGGATAGCTTGCAGAATACCATCATTTCTTGTCATTTGACTCTATCCCAGTTGAACCCTACCACTGCTGGATGCTAGCAGTATTTAGCATCTACCTGTGAAAATACATAGACCTCAGATCTCTGGCAGATGCTGGAAGTCATAAAACAACTGCATTCCTTCATACTTTCAGAGGTAATAATTAATTCACTCCGAAGACAATACAGAAAGCTTTCTAGTTTTAGACAGTGTATCTCCTTGCTCCATTGAAACTGAAAGATGCAATATTTTATTCTTAGCCATAAAGTAATTGAATTCCAGTTATTTTTCTGAAGTTAACCTCCTGTATTCCAATTTCCACTGTTAAAATATATACATTTAAACAGTTACAATAGTGCATGTACATTCAGACACACTGTGGTTACAGTTCAAACAGCACTTTGCAAAAACCCTTTCAACATATACTTCTGTACCAGCAGTTTGATATACACATGACATACAGTTCTAATACATTTGTAGCACAAGCATCTTATATAAATCATATTGATCTTCACAAATGGCATATAATTATTTACAAAATTCCAGATAGCTGTGCTGGCAGTACCTCCTTTGTCACAGGAACATTCTCCCATCCCACACAACTTCCTCTTTCAGCATATTTTTTATGTTTCATTCACTTACCAAACTACAGCTCTTCTTTGACCTTAATTAACACCTTTTTACTTAGGTGTTGGATCTTTGCATTGTTAGCTAAACTGACCAAATTGATTCAAGTGCTAATTAGCACTGATTGAACTTAGAAAACTGGCACACTGTAAATACTGAGAATAACAGAAAAGCCATGGACTTGTTTGCCTTGAAGAATCACCTGCACTTTCTGGCCCTGGGGACAATAATTTAATATGCCACACTTTAAGTACTGGATACATGTAAACACTTGTTCTCTGATACTTTTATGTTTTGACATAGTTTTTCTTTTCTTTTCTACTTTGTTGTGTTTCAAGATATCTATATTTGTTTTTCTGATCACTACCTGCATCCACAGATGCATAATTTCATATCATCATTTTCTCATTTTTATGAGGACATAACATAGCTGGTGGTGACTAATCTTGTTTCTATTTCTTTCACACTGTAACAGCATGTAAAAGGCCTTTTGCTTCACTACCCTGTACTAACCTCTTTCCATCTTACTTTACGTATGCATATGAATGTGAACGTGTATGCATTCACAAACACACACACACACACACACACACACACACACACACACACACACACACACACACACACACACACACACACACACACACACACAAGCTAGCTGGTTACTATTATTATTTTTTTCTTTTGATTTGCTTTTCTAGTTTTACCGTACTCCACCTTTAGTCTAAGTATATTTCTCCAGTAACCTTATTAGATATATACCACCATTGTGGACTGCTTCCTCTTTCAGCATATATTTTTTAAGGTTTATCCCCTTATATAATATTCAGACAAGTACTTATTTTACTTAATTGTTGAGTCTCTTCATTATTACATAAATCAGCCAGGTTGTCTCTCATGATCATTAGTGGTGCTTGTGTCTTCTATAGCATAAAATATGATGGCCATTTATCTACAGATATTTAATATATGTATAGTACCAATTTTGTTATATTATTATTTTGTGGTACATACCACCAGATGAGAAGAGACATTCAGCTTGAATAATCAATAAGTGGAATGAGATATGCATTACTCAGGCCGCTAGACTCCCCTTGTTTTCCCTCAATTTAATATTTGTATCCAGTTACAGTGGTGTAAAATACATATACCCTCTCGACTGTTAAAAATTTATTTGCTTCCATTTTAATTATATGTAGTTGACTGTTTGCTTAATACATTATTTTTTAAGTATTTAATCTGAAGAAATCCAGGTAGTAGACAAAACCCCTCACTGTAACTTTTTGCTTAATGTTTAGTTTCTTGCTTTCTCATTATAGTATATTTAAACTTCTTCAAAAATCGGCATATTAAATTAAGTTCATTTGACTCCATGCTCAGATATGGGTAATTTTTGTCAGTGTTCATTTACACAAACACACATGCATACATGTGTGTATATATACATCTATCTATAAGTAAGAGTTTGAGTGACAGTAATATGGCATAGTACTGATACAGCAATCTTTTAATCATGCATGTATTGCAGTTCAGGAATGAAGAAAATATATAGGGGAAAAAAAGAACACTGTAAAATGTTATCCTGTTTTAGAATGTTTCAAATACATTTGTGATTATTACAAATATAACTGCTTTTTACATGCGGTGGTGGTGCTGCGGTAGCGTTATCGCCTCACAGTTAAATGCTGCCCGTTCGATTCTCGGTTAGAGCGTCTTCTGTGTGGCGTTCCTTCGTTGACGGTTAGGCCCGGCAAGCCAGCGCGTAAAACTCTACTGCCAATCATTAGCGGACCGGAGTTCCGCATAACTGCTTTTTGTACATTTTAAACTGTATATACATGACATTTGTTAAAGCTGCTTTTGTATTGAATAACAAGGAAACTACCATTAGGTATTACTGCTTATATATGTATGTGTTGTTAGCACTCTGTAATGGGAGCTCACTCTTTTTTCATCTCTAACAAGTTATGATGCGGTTTGGTGTCTTGTAAGTTGAATTTCTGATAAACTAGAAAGACATGGAGCCTGTCTGTGCAATATGTATCTTATTCTATTTGACAATTACGGACGCTGAAGGTCTCTTTTCATCTAGTAGTGAACTTGACGAAGCAATAATAATGCAGGAAGGTCTGAGCCTGATGATACATAACATACTTCCATACAATTTAGCTTTATGTTAATTAAAAATGTTTGTAGCTGTGGTCTAATTATGCAAGCAGTCTGTGCAAACAGCCTTTTAATAGTCTATTCCATTGCATTGTGATATCTAGTCTTAGTCTAACATGTACATTAATGTTGGAATAGAATCCTGACAGCATTGGGATACCTGTATTTCTGAACATAATACTTCATATAGACAACAAAAAATAAATTTCAGATTCCCTTCCCATTCTATATCCTAAGCTTAGGCTACAGCTTTATTTGCACCCGGGATGAGGGGGGAGGGCAACATCAAAGTGCCACTGTGAGCAGAGGTAGACTTATTTTCAGTATATGTCAATCTCTACACATTTGACAAGTCAGTAGTAATAGAATTATCACTCTTCCCCACCTCCCAACAGTTTACATACTCCTTTCTACTTCTTTAAAATGCACAGATCCAAGACCAACTTTTTGGCAGAATACTTTCTTTTTAAGTTCTGTGTGCTTTATTAGGGTTAATAATAAACATAAAAACATAAACAATGAAAGAATCAAAATGACACAGAAATGCTGCCACAGAGCTTTGAGTTAAATAGATGGGGACTATGTTATACTGCATAAGTAATCTAATAGCTAAGATAAAGAAAGTGTTAAATAAGGACACAGAGCAAGATGCAGTCATCTTTACTCAAGAGGTATGTACAGCAGTGACAGACAAAAGTCACCTCCTTTCCCCTCTTCTGCTTGCTGCCTTCTAGAATTCCGTTGAACAGCTTCCTTTAAGCAGCTGCAATGATACTACTTTTCGCTGCTTAATCTTGTTAACAGTTAATTAGTGGCATCTCATTTCACGTGCTGTTTTATCAGACTTGAGATACTAGATTGTTTGCAACATTTCAGTACTAAACCTTAGCCTGATAAAGCCATTATGTCAGTTTTGTCCATTATGTTTATGGTACTGCCAGGAAGGAAGATTCCTATGAAACAGGAATTCCTTGTGAGAGATGCTTACACCTAACATGGGTACTGCAGCAGAGTTAATTGTTTCCCACATTAACTGCATTGTGTTGCACAATCACAACATATATTGAAGGTCTGTTCTTAACAAGCCACATATGTGGAAGCAGCTAACTGCTCCCACATCTGTTTTATCAAGAAGTAATCAATGTGTAGCACTAGCTGCTCAAACATCTGCTTTGTCAATAAGTAATCAAAGTATGCAGCCCTAACTGCTCCATCTGTTTTATCAATAAGTAATCAATGTGTGCAGCACTAACTGCTCCATTTGCTTCATCAATAAGTAATCAATGTGTGCCATACTACCTGCTCCAACATCTGCTTTATCAATAAGTAATCAATGTGTGCAGCAATAACTGCTCCATCTGTTTTATCAGTAAGTAACCAATGCATGCAGCACTAGCTGCTCCACATTTATTTTATCAATAAGTAATGAATGTGTGCAGCATTAGCTGCTCCATCGGTTTTATCAATACGTAATAAATGTGTGTAGCACTAGCTGCTCCAACATCTGTTTTATCCATAAGTAATCAATGTTTGTAGCACTAGCTGCTCCAACATCTGTTTTATTAGTAAGTAATCAATGTGTGCAGCACTGACTGCTCTAACATCTGTTTTATCAATAAGTAATCAATGTCCGCAGCACTGACTGCTCCATCTGTTTTATTAATAAGTAATCAATGTGTGCAGCACTTACTGCTCTAACATCTGTTTTATCAATAAGTAATTAATGTGCGCAGCACTGACTGCTCCATCTGTTTTATCAATAAGCAACCACTGAGTATAGAACTAACTGGTTAGGTGTCACCACAGTGGATCACCTGTCCGCTCATGATTGACAGTGCAGTTTTATGGTGTGGAGTTGCCAGCCCGGCACCCAACCTTCCACAGAAGGGACACACATGTACGCACTCACACCTATGGCCAATTTAGAGTGGCCAATCCACCTACAGCATGTCTTTGGGATGTGGGAGGAAACCAGAGCACCCGGAGGAAACCTACGCAACCACAGGGAGAACATACAGACTCCACACAGAAGGCTCCCAGCTGAGGATCGAACTGGAGCACCTCTTGCTGTGAGGTAGCAATGCTAACTGCTGCTCCACTGTGGCTGCTCCAACATCTGTTTTATCAATAAGCAACCAAAGAGTACAGGAGGGTGCGATTGTGATTTCCAATGTTAAATGTGCATATAGTGAATATGAGAATGTCAAGTCAACCTCATTACCATCTAGTCTAAGCAGTTACTGTAATATCCATTAAAAGTGTTTGCTTTTCCAATTAAAGTACCAGTAAGGTACAAAGCTGTTGTTTTGGAATTTAAGCTGAGCTAGCTTCATCTATTTTTATGTTAACAAGCCCAGTGTCAAAACCAAATATCACAGTCCATAAACTTTTCCCAAAGGTTGGTGATGAATTATTTGTGTAGATCTTGTCAAATAAATCATAGATGGATGAAATCCAACCAACTGGCATCTGCAGGGAACATGTGATCATGAAGAAAGCAAGCATTTTCACAATAAACTTTATCAGATTAACAAGTATTAACAGTCCCTAATGAAAAGGAATGCAACAATTTCCTCCCATGTTACTAATTTTCTAGGTGATTAGACTGATTTTGTTTCTGCTTTTCTTAACATGGTTGTGTTACCAGTACTTTCAGTATGCTATTGAACTGGGATTGTCTGTGGTGAACTAATGTTGAAATAGTCACTCATACTGTACCAAGGAGGACTGTTATGTCCTGAATCACAAACTGGATGAAGAATGGACGTAGGATGCAGGGAGAAATTAAGATAAATAAAATATCCACCTAGCATGGAGATGTTTGAGTTGTCCTTCTGCTTCATGAGCTATACCCAGGTTGCTTTGCAGGTTGGAATGCATGTAGTAAATGATGTGCCTGATCAGGGATAGGCTTAGACTGAATGAGCTGTATGCTGTATATCAGTCAGGCATGTCATGTAAGAAGGCAATATACTAGTCCACGAAATTTTCTGATGTACATTCAGCTCTGTGGTTTGAATTGAAGAAGTGTACAGTCCAAATCGCCCAATTGCTTGGGAAGTCTTAACCTCTGGCAGATGTGGAACATTTCCATTGATAAGCCTCCAGCACCTGATTTTGTTTGATGAGTTGATGTGATTGCTTGTGCATCCCTATCTTCATATTGGGATTACTAAAAAACTCTCTCTTAGGGGGTCCCTAATATGACCCTGTCCTATTGCAGCATAAGTAGTCATATGCAGCTATATAAAAATGATACAGTGTCTAATGGGAGTTGCCAGTAATAGGGGCTGTGCGTCATTAATGTCTTCCTCCCATCCATTCACTAGAGATTAAATGTAGAGCACATCCTTTACCTTCTCACTCCTATATCTTGACCATGCATATGTCTTACACTGTACATGTACTACATGGTGTCAGATGTAAAGGTAAATTGTGTTGGAATTAAACATACTTTGACACAGATGCTGCGTTGTCATGCTGTACTGATGTGGTTTTCTGCAGTCTGTGAATTCTTTCCAAAGGTATAGCTATCACCGACATTATCATATTAATGTGCAATAACAGGACAATTTTGTTATTTTCACTTTTTGATGTGAAAATGAATTATTCCATTTCAATAACAGGAGAGTTTTGTTCTTTTCAGTTTTTGACATGAAAATGAATTATTCCATTTCCATTTTTAAATTTTATTTTACTTTGTTGAGATGACTAATATTACATCTTTTTGCATATAAAATGATTTCTGTCATGAATCCTAGCATCATTTCTGTTGCACCACTAACTGATAATTTTTTTGCCTTATATGCCTGTGTCTTTGCTATAACCATTAACATATTTGAAGCTGCTTGTAAAGTTGTCAGAAAATTAGAAACTTTGGATTGAAAAAATGTGAGCTGTGTTTCCCACTGAGTGGAATTGTGAAAAATTGGAAAAGATCTTATATGCAATACTCCTTCATATAGTAGGTGAAGAAATGAATAAGATGTTTAATATTTTTATCTTAAAGCAAAAGGCAAATTATCTGTCCTTGGGAAAAAGTTTTAAGCTTGCTGACAGCCAAAGAAACATCCATATGTAAAGCATTTATTTTTTCTTATAAATCAAGCAGTTCAGGAGGCAAGAGATGCTTATACAACTGCATGTGACCACTGTGTTTAGACACAAAGCCTGCATGGAGACATAACACTGTGGCACAGTGTTATGGTCTTTTGGATTGCACACTGTTGCAGTTCTACATTATGCATCTTGTGATGCTTGATTGTGTGTCTGTGAATGCAGAACTACCATTTTATTTTTCAAGTAAATCAATGTTAGTGAACAAGGCTTTCTAGGCACTGTGAATTGCAGGGCTCCATCATAGTGAGCGAGACAGAGTAAAATATTCTTGTTACTCCTGTACAGGTAATTTGCTTGGGATTATGATGGTCTTTGTGCATGGTTGGTACCTGGCATTCATAATTAAAAGACATTCAACAAAATTTTGTTATCCATAGGTTCATAGGTTCATAGGTTGGTACTAGGCAATCAGCCCTAGGGCCTATACAAGCCTAGCCATAACAATTCCCTGCCTATTTCTTCCCACACTATTTACTTCTCTGGACCCCTGTCTAGCAGGGTGACTGATGTGATCCCCGGGGTGAATTTCCGTTCTCCCATCCAATCATCAAGGTTCTTTTTGAAGAGGGCCAAAGAGGCACTCTGCTTAACATGTATGGGCAATCTATTCCAGAGTCTGGGGAGTCTCTGGGTCAGGAACCTATCCCTCCAGCATGTTTTGTTTATTGTGATGACAAGGTTTAGATCCCTGGAGCGTGTGGCTCTGAGGGATTGGGATTTCTTTAAGTGTAGCATGTCCAACAGCTCTGGGTTTGACATGACCTTGTATGTTAAGCAGAGATCGCCTATGAGTAGATGATATGCGACAGAGTATAGCTGGAGTTTTTTAAGGTGGTCAGCATAGGGCATCTGCTTTAGGCCTGTGATTCTTTTAGTGAGGTATTTCTGCAGCCTTTCCAGTTGTTGCAGATGTCTTGAGAGGTACATACCAAACGGGGTGCTGTATTCTATAATGGGTCTAATGAGGGATGAGTACAGTGGGACAATGACCTCCTTTTTTGTAGATGAAAAGCCCTTAGTGATGAGGTATGCCACATAGAAGGATTTCCTGACTGTTGTGGCGATGTGGTTATCGAAGGTGAGATCACTGTCCACCTGTGTCCCTAAGTCTCTTATCACACTTTCAGTGTTTAGTGTACTGCCACCTATATGGTAATTCATGGGTACATGTTTTTTCCCAAAGGGGATAACTATACATTTCTTGGCATTGAGCTTGAACCCATGGCTCTGGCACCAAGCATCTGTTTCTGTAAGGCCCTTCTGTAGACTATCCACATCATTTGGGGATTCAATAATGGCTCCCAGTTTGCAGTCATCTGCAAACTTTGTTATCTAGAGTCCCTTAGTGTTGGCCTGTACTTCAGAGAAGTAGATGCCAAACAAGAGCGATCCCAGGACTGAACCCTGAGGTACTCTACTTGCCACTTGTCTGGAGCTGGATTTGGAGTCGGCTACTTTTACAGTGTGGGTTCTATCAGTAAGCCAGTTAGCAACCCATTGGGTGACATAGGGATTAATGCCCAGCTTAGTAAGTTTATCTGTGATTCCAGAGTGGGGATGGTGTCAAAGGCCTTGGCAAGGTCTAGATAGGCTGTGTGAACCACCTTACCCTTGTCCATGGCTCTGGAGAAGAAGTCAATCAGGTTCAGGAGACAAGATTGGCCCTTCACGAACCCAAACTGGGTGGGGTCCAGTGTTTGAAGGTTGCCAATGCCTTTGTTTATAAGTTCCATGATAATACGCTCCATGGCCTTGCAGATAAGGCTTGTCAGACTGATGGGACGGTAGTTTCCGGGATCCAAGGTGGATCCCCCCTTGTGGAGTGGGATAACTGTAGCTCTGTGCCACTCAGTGGGCACGAAACCTGAGGTGAGGCTATGATTAAACATGACACAGGTGAGGTGCCAGTTCATATTGTAGTTCATGTAGTACACAGTCTGGGATGTCATCTGGTCCCATGGATGCTGTATTCTTAGCTTTGGAGAGTGTGTTTTTTACCTGTGTGGCTGTTATTACTGGAATTTGGCAATCTTCCGGTAATGAGATGGGCCATTTAGGGGGTGAGAGGGGTGAAGTTGGCACTGAATCGATCTGCCAGGATATTGGCAATATCCTTGGGATCAGTATATTTAATACCATTCTGTTTTAGCTCAGAGCAGATCTGAGCATTGACATTTAGATTCTTGACATAGTTATAGAATGCCTTGTGGTTGTCTTTGGAATCTTTGGCAATTTTATTTTCGTAACTAGCTTTGGAGGATTTTATGAGGGATCTCAGTTTCTTACTGAGGCTGGTAAGGGAGTTTTTTGCATCCTGGGATTTTCCTCTTTTCTGCAACAGTTTCTTCCTTTTGTTGTAAAGTTTGTTTATGGCAGGGGACCACCAGATCAGCTTCCTTTTTTGTATGAGAGTATCTTGGTTCTATTTGGGATGGCATGACTCATGCATGAGTGGATGTGCTCATACAGTGCCATAGTGTAGGATTCAGCAGTTGAACTTTCAGTTCCCGTCTGCATGGGTGTCATGCAGTTTGTCCCTTCTGACTTGAGTAGCATGAAGTTGGCTTTGGTGAAGTTTTTTATGGAGGTTTTCTTACTGGGGGGTGGGGGTGGGATGTGGATGTTAAGGGTGATTAGCTTATGGTCAGACCTGACTAATGAGGGGGTGACCATAGGTGGGGAGCATCGATTTTCCATGTTGGTAATGACCAGGTCTAGGGTATTGGCGCCCCTGGTGGGACTATGGATTAGTTGATCCAGGGCATTGGAGTTTATGAATTCCAAGAACTGTTGGGCAAAGGTGTTGATACATGAGTAATTTTCCCAGTTAATGGCAGTGTAGTTAAAATCACCCAGTATTAGGGTGTTTGGTTCTATCTTGATATTTTCCAGTATGTTTAGAAAGGTGTAGTGAGAATCTTGGGGCATGTTGGGGGATCTGTAGCAAGCTAAAATTTGGATTTCAGTCTTACCTGGTGTTAGTTGCACCTGGAGAATTTCAGACGCATTGTGTTGGGCAACTAGCCTGGAGGTGTGAATATCCTTGGTGAATATGGACACTCCTCCACCTTTAGTGTTTCTGTCCTGGTTTGGTGGCCGAAAAGTGTGGTAAGAGTTGTAGCCTGGTATTGCAGGGGTGCTCTCTGGAGCCTTGAACCAGGTCTCAGTTACTGCACAGATATCGATGTTCTCCATTTTTAGGAGTGCCTCGAGAGAGTGCATTTTGAGGTTTAGACTTCTAGCATTGAGTAGCATTACCTTCAGATTTTGCATGCTTAGTCATACTCTAAAAATTATGTTTATGGAAAACCAATTCAGTGTTTTAGTGTTCTTATTATACACACTTCATCACAACTAACATCAAAGTAAATAACTGCTTAAACAGATGATACTCTGAATCACATTTATTTATTTTATTTTCAGTTTGATTACTGGGGAAGCACTAGCCAGTCAGTTTTGGATGGAAAAACTCCGTCTGGAGAAATACTACAATACACATGTATAAACATACAAAAAATACAAGAAACAACAAAAAATAAGATGAAAATGAATGAAAATATTCATCAAAAAGAAAAAAAATAATAAAAAATATATATACATATGAGAAAATTTAAAATTTAATTTTTTTTTTTTTTTTTTTTTTTTTTAGTTAATTCACACAATTTTTTGCTTGGAGTTTTGAAGTCAAGTTAGTTAGGGTTCTTAGAGAAGAAATTAGGAATAAGGTAGTAAAAGTAAAGTAGAGCAGGAGGATGGAGGATTGAAGTGATAAGAGATAGAGGAAAGTGAAAGCAGGAGAATTTGAATAAGATAGGTAGAAGAGTTGGTTTGAAGGATTCAGTGTTAGGGGTATAGTCTAGAGGAGAGAGGTGAGAGAGAGTTCCATTTTTTACCTAGAGAGAAGGAGAGAGGGGCGTTTGGACGCTTTGTAGCTTCAGTAGGAACGGAGTGTTTGGTGTTCAGTCAGAGATCTGTCTGTTTGGATGGATGTAAGGGGTTCTGGGGCTTTTAAGGCTATCAGGGAGAATATTAATTAATGGCGCCGAGGTTAGTTAGTTGGAGATAGTCTGGTGGGGAGGAGTTCTAAATCAAGAGAGAGATTGAGGAAGGGCAGTGGTGAGTTGATGTTTTGGATTTAGTGGCAAATGTGAAGATCTTATCCCTAAAAACATAGTTTTTATAAATATTTATTTAATGCCAACAATTTTGGTGGTTACAGTGTTGCAGCTCTTGTTAATTTTAAAACATTACTAATGGATAAACAATTATTTTAATTATAACCCTGATTAAAATAATAAAAAAAAGTTTTATGGTAACAGAGGTATAAGATTGTAGAGATATGATATCACATTAAGGACAGATTGGCAACACACATTTTATGATTGCATTAAGTTCATATTTTATGACTGTATCAAGTTGAAAAATGTTTGACAGATATTCAAGATTTTAGAGCATTGCTGTCAAACAACTGTAATTTAACTATATTATTAATACTTACCCATGTACCTATTCCTGGTTGTATTAAAAACTGATTATATGATATTTTAAGAAATTTGGCAATTGCAAGAAAAATCATAAATAAAACTGGAAGAAGGAAAATGTAGACTCGTTTCAAAATTATATTGGAGTGACCCATGAAGTATGTCAAAATAAAGTGAACATCATAAAGACACAAAATAAGAAAATTGTTCCTGATGTTAAGTGTTGGAAGAAATTAAACTCATTATTAGCAAAATGCTCTGGAAGTATTGAGGATCTAACATGATTACCATTTTTTCATCTATCAGTGCATAGTATTAGTATTAGTAAAGATTGTTCTTTTTATTTTGCATTCTATAAATATATATATATATATATATATATATATATATATATATATATATATATATATATATAGAGTTATTTGTTGTAAAAATCAAAAAAGGATGTTACTAAGCTTGCAAAAAATATGATCTTTGCATTCATTGCAAACCAAGTACGCTGATGCAATCAGCCAAATGGGAAATGACATTACAAGCACAATGGATCCAAACTTACATATCTAATTTAGGAAGATTAAATTTCATATAGCATAACTAAACTATACAGCTAACAATTCATATTATGATCCTCATACATTATGTAAACAATATAAAAACATAACCCATAATTTAAAAAAAAACATTAAAATCATCCTTGAATTAGAACAGAAAAATGCCTATGATATGTCTCATCCATAAAAACATCTGCAGCCTTACAGTACAACTTCTCTAATTTTGTCATGCGCTAGAAGAATAGGCTAATTTTTCTTCTAGCAGATGACAAAGTTAGAGAAGGTTCTGGTGATGTGCCTAATTTTATTTTTAGAAACAATCTCTCCTTGAAAAGACTTTTGCGCTATGGGCCTTCTGGCCAATTATCTATGAATAAATGTTCGTATGCAAAAATGGGCACATACCCATGCCATAACTGTAAAGCTTGTGAGTTTATAAATGAGACCAAGCACTTTATATATTATGTAACAGGACATGAATTCCTGCCATGTTTCTATTCTGACTGTAGGAGCACTTTTTTAGCTTGTTTAGCTACCTGTTGTAATTGCTCTTGTTTTATGTGGGAAAAACCACAAGATAACTTAAGTAATGTGTTTTGGAACATGCTGTGGATATTCATAAGAAGTTAAAAACTGTGGTGCTGCAGTAGCGTTTTCTCCTCACAGTAAGACGTCCTGTTCGATTCTCAGCTAGAGCGTCTTCTGTGTGAAGACATGTGTGAATGGGCATACCTTCATTGAAGGTTGTGTGTCAGGCCTGGCAACTAGGCAAGTAAAAATCTACTGCCAATCATCCACTGTGGCGACCCCTAACCGGGAAAAGCCGAAAGACACAACATTAGCCTGTCACTATCTTAGTAAAGGACACTGTGGATTTTGTTTTAGAATTTTACAGCTGGTTAAGTCTGATATCAGAGGTGGGGATGTGAATAACAGCTTAGAAAAGACTGAATTAAAGTGGATTTTAGCCCTGCAGGTGCATATGGAACCAGGCCTAAATACTACTGTTCATTTAAAACCTGTCCTCAGAGGAGGGTATGAGATGTTTTAATTGATGTTTTAATTACTTTTAATTAAGCTTGATTGTTTGTATTATTTAAACTCAGTTTTGTTCACTTTTTTATGGTCTGAAGAAGTGGTAACTCCATAAAAGCGCTAATCATTATTTATTAAAGTAGCTGTATTTTTACTGCAATGTTGGTTAGTTTCATTTCTTGCAGAAACACAGCTAAGCACAACTCAGGTAAACCAAGTGCAACAAACAGCCAACAAATATATAAACACAGTCCACAAAAGCATTGCACTGGGAACGACACAGGCAGGTAAAATCTGTTGTAGTTTATTCCACAAATAAACAAGGATAAGCTCTTTCACAGTAAAAAACTCTGCTTCATCAGATCCACCATATTCACAACAAAAGCAGCTTAAATACTACATACCACACCAATCATGAGCTAAATTGACTCACACACCCTTTTTCATTTAAAGGTACAAATACATACAACCAAAGACATATGGTAAAAAACATTCATATATAACAAAGGCATTTAAAATATTCACCTAAACAACCTGTGTGCTTTCAATACAGGTTTAAGAGGGACATTCTCTTTTAGTCCCAACCCTTTGTGTGCTTGCATCCTAACAGTACACTCAACTTCCACAGTCTCTGTACAATTCCTGATGTCACCCATTCTCAGGGTTTCAAAAACCCTATCAATAACTCTACTCTTGAACTTACGCTCAGCTCCCTTCTCCACCACATGTTTCGCTAGATGCTTTGGATAGTGTACGGTGGTAATGGCGGTTGGGGAGGGTACTGCCTGGGTTGGTGAAGTAGTGGTATAACTCTCAATTGTCTAGACATCCGTAGAAGGTCTAGCAGTTCAGATCTCATACCCCTCAGAGGATTCATACTGATGCAAACTTGTTATGTGGTGTCGCAGCATACCTTTTGACTTCACTGACTTTTACAGAATATCTACCGTTTGCCCATACCTCTCAATGCATACCTCTCAACTGCACAGATTTCAGCAAAGTGCCCACATTTTGTTTCGTATTTTGATCCATTTCTCAGAAAATTATGGGTTTTCTGGTCAGTTAATGGCAAATCAGTCAAATTTGAAAATGAGACATTTCTGTTTCAGACTTTGCATAAATGTTTTCTGGTGGATTAGTTGCAAATCATTTAGGTTAGAAAATTGGAAGTGGCATATACTTGGGTTTCTGTCCTTATACCATTTGAGAGGTTCTTGATAACATCGGTCTTGTTCTGTCAGCTTTTAAGATTGTGGGGCCATTTTGAATGTTGTCCTTATTTTGGGTCGGCAGTTTGTTGGGTTGTATCTTTCTCTGGATTCTTGCTCTAAGTGGTTACGAGGTATGCACCGAACCACCAGATTTTCTCATAGTTTGGTTGCCTTATAATTGTATCCATTTTCATAAAATTGAAGTTATCTGATAAAATACTGGCAAATCTTTACAGCCTGGAGTTACATAGGGATGACAGGAATATGTAACAGCAATAGTGGGGACTTATGCTGATGCAACACTGGTTATCTCTCGGCTTTCTAAGTTTATAAAGAGCAATATTTTAGAAATTGTCCCTGTATTGGGTCATTGTCCCACTTTTGCTTATAGCTTTGTTTAGGCATTTTCCTTGGTGAAATGGAGAGGGATTACTGCCATGTATTTTATTGCTATTTTGCAGTAAGTGGACACTGTCGCCCCAAGGTTGCAGAAAGGACAGATTTTAGCTCATTATTTAGGCCCTTCTTTAAACATTGGGGTTCTCCATTTGGGGTTATCATAGCTGACAGATAACTTAATGTAGACATTAAAGGGGGGGGCCATAGTGATAAGGTGTTTGCCGCATAGACACAAGATATAGGATTTGAGGCTCATCTTTGTTTCAATTCTTATAAAGGCAAGGTGCTTAATTTCTTTTATTTTGCAGATTGTGAAGGTACAGAATTTGAGTGGGCATTGGTTGATGACCTGAAGGAAGGGGACTCGCAAGGTGTTGGAGGCTGTTTCAGTTATGTCCCAGTTGCTTGGGTTGTGCACAATGTGGTCACAGATGGGGAGTGCTGAGTGAGCAATGGTCAGTGCCCTGAAAGAAATGGATTTGAAAGGTAATAGATTCTGCTTAAGTGGATGTTTTGCTGGACTGGCATGCAATGAGGTTGCAGGTAATCTTTATTTGATGCTAATTAATGCACATTAGAGTTGGGAGCAGTTTTAGGTAGTGTAGGGGCAAGTTGAGGGGGAGGTATGTTTGGGGCAGAGTAATGCAGGGCTAGGGATTGTTTATGGGGGTTTCCACAGGTAGGGTGGAATCACAACAATCATAGGATCATAGGAAGCTAGAAGGTTAATGGTTGTAGGGCTCTTGCAAGCTAGCTGAGTTCAATTCTTATTTTCACATGCTGCTCCTATTGTTCTTTAAGAGGGACATGGGTGGAACCTCTGGGGTGAATTTACGGTTACCCATCCAGTTGGTTTGTAGGGGGTTAAGGAGGTGTTTTGTTTGATATGAAGTGGGAGCTTGTTCCAAACGTGGTATTTTCTGGGAGTCAAATCTTTCCCTCAAGCAGGTTTTATTAATGCCGCATATCAAGTTAAGGTTTTTCGGGTGAGTAACATGTGTACCAATTGGCTTATGCTGTGGGCTAGTAGGAGCTGTTTGGTATAGGTATGACTTTTACGAGTAGACAGGGTTTGATGGAGCATTCTGGGTATGTGGGTGTTTAGGGAGACGTGTGGAACTGGATATTTTGCTGGCTAATCAGAAGTTAGAAGGCTTATGCAAGGCATTGCCTGAGATTCCTTGCAGATGTTGGAAATCTTTACTTCCTTAACAGATACAAAGGTAACAAAGGGGAAGAAAAGGTTCGAGAGGAAGCCAGGGCAAAACAATGGATTAAGGATGTTCTTCAACTTCTTGGGTTACTGAAGTAGCATACCGTCCAGTTTAATTGGATTGCTTTGGGTGGGGGTAATAAGTTGGTGGTGCATTTTACCATTGTGTTGCCTTTGGATGAATTCACAGGGATGGTCCTTGAGGCAGGTGATAGGGTTGGTCATGGGGATTTGCATTGGTTTACAAATGTTATGGGAGGTGTTGGGTTGGGGGGAGTAATGGGAGGTGTTGGGTCGGGGCTCATAATTTGGGGGGTTGTTTTTGGCTTGTAGGATGGCAGGATGGAGGAACAATTGGAGATGCTGAACATCTGGAGTTTCAATTTAATCTGGAGTAGGTTTAGCAGGTGTTGTTGGGAATTAGGGTTCACTTTCATTTGTTTAATATGACAGTGGTATGGGTTGTGTTCATGCTTGAAGTGTGTCAGGTTGCGTTAAGGTTAAATGATTGCTGCAGGAGTTTTGAGCACCTTTTATAAGTAAGGCATATGGTAGGGCATTACCAGACTGGTTAAATTTGTGTTACAACTGTCTGTAGGAAGGAGTTTGGTGGAAAAAGATTTAGCTATTTGTCAGGCATGGGAGCAAGGTAAGGCAGTTCTGTTGGTCAAGGAGGATTTAGCTGCGAGTACTGTAGCTGTACGGGTGACAAGGCTAAGTGAACTTATTAAATCTTGGTTGGTGGTTCATTATTTGAAGGGTTGGGGTAGGCTGAGAGTGTGAAGATTGAAAGACATTGTCTATTGTCAAGATAGGTTTTGTTGCGGGGGTTGGTATTGGGAAATGGAGGTTCATGGGGTAACAGTTTATGTGGCATTTATGTTATGGATGTATTTTAGTCATTCAGAAGGTGGTTTGTTGGTCAGCAAATGTTAGGATGGTCATTATGTTTTTCTGCTTATACTCGATAGTTGGTGTGATGGCATGGCAGGATGGCTGTTAAATTGATTTTGGAAAGGAAATCTTGTTTTTTGTCATTATATACATTGGATGGGAAAAATAGGGCTGCAGTTAGGCATGATGATAGGTAATTGCACTTGCATGGTTTTGCGTGGCATTGGGTTTAATGTTCTGGTGTTGCCTTTGACAGGTAATGTCCTTGGACCCATTAAGATGTTAGCATTTGTAGTCAGCATAAGTGAGAATTTAGTTAATATACAGAAGTTATGCAAAGTTCTGGTTATTATTTTAGTACTGGAGAGGGATCATTGGATTATTTTAACCATTTAGTCAATTGGAGGTTGTCAGTACTTATATGACAGAGCTTTTGGGGTCCATGACAGCGATCCAGGTGGTTTGAGAGGATGGCATACACCAAATGATGTTTTGCTTAACGCCCCTTTTGTATGGGTGGTAGGTTGTTGGAAATTTTTATAGGAGTGAGGGGGAACAGCCTGTTCAGCTGGTGGGTGGAGAAGAGGGACAGGCTTGCCCTCTTCTCTTCCCCCACTGGTGCTGTATGTTCATTTCAAAGAGCTGGGAAAGGAAAGTGAGCATTTGGAAGCTACTTGATAAACAAAAAAAATAAGTGAGCAGAGGTAAGCACACTGCTTATTGGTTTGGATGTTTAATTCAATAAATAATATATGAAGTGAGTGGTGGGATGCTGCTGCATAAGTAGAGTAAGTGAGTGGAGGAATAGACGCTTCTTACTGGGTCAGGATGAGCGAGGTCATGCTGTCCTGGTTAACATTACATGGATGTTTAAGCTGTGATTAAAATCAGCAATACTGTTTTTCAGTTGTAATAAATATTGGTTACCAAAGTTATGTTTATGGAAATTTTAATAAAGGTCGTCAAATGTCATTCGGTGTGATGTGTTTATTGAAGCAGACTAGGACAATATATTTTAAATATTGTCACTATTCACATATGAGGATGGCAGAATAAGGATTCTTAATTATACTTTTTGAATAAAGCAACCATGGGGGGGGGGTTGTAGACATGGACATTAAGTTATTTACAACGTTTTTTTCATTATAAGGTTGGGAAGGAACAGAGTGATATTAGAAAAGAAAATCAGGAAATTAAAAGAAGCATGGAGCAGATAAAAAAGTGCACCCTCATACAGCATGCTCTTCAGATAACTAGATGAACATGACTACAAACTGACACCATAAAATAACTGACAGATTCAGCATTTCAACCACTGGTCTTCAGAAATAAACTGAAATGTTAAAATAAACAATTAGTGACTGAATCAGTTCTTAAGAAATTGCATTTTGTATCAATTCTCTTTTGCTGTTTGTTGCCTTAGTACTTCACCGGTAAATCTTATGTTTTGCTCCCTGTGATACTTCATGTGCAACTCTGAGGTGGTACAAGGCTATGTGAAAATAAACATAAGAACAATCATGGGTGCAGGAGAAGAAGAACCATAAATAATGAAGATACTGAGAGCTGGAGCCACCTTTACAGACAAATACGAGTGACTTCAGGGACTGGAAAGGTGGAACCAGTGAGCCATAGGTATAGGATTCTTTCTAACTTAATGGATGGCATGTATAAATTATTAATAAACACATTCAGGAGATCAGCAATGGGTTAAAAACTTACTTTCGCCAATTTCTTGCATTCAGCATGTTATTAAGTTAGTGCCAGAGACTGTGCCCAGTTTCAATACTGCACTAAAGTATAGCCAGCTGTTTTAGCCATAATGAATGCAGTATTATCTTGTTCACCTGCAAATCAGGTCAAATGTATGCCCGAGCAAACAAATTCTGTGCGTTCTTTTTTTTAAACAATAAACATCTTTATTAAATTATCACTTATGACACAGGAAATCATATATTTATATAAATGAAAACAAATCATATTGACATATTCTTAGTTGTAAGCATTATACATTACAAACCATATTGACATAGTTTTATTTGCAGATATTATACATCATTTATAATCTACCCAATCATTGTCCACGAAACATTACATGGGTAATTTAAATCCTGCCTTTGTTTAAACCTCATCCCCCCTCCCTGTATGTATTGTTTCCACAATTCCCATTTTTTTTCCTATGCAATTTGCTCCTACCCTTTTCTAAAGATCCCAGTTCCAGTTGTTTTATCTCTGTTACTATATTCACTACTTCTAGTACAGTTGGTTTAGACTTTGATTTCCATTTTCTAGTAATTGCTTTTTTGGCAGCCACCATAATTAAACTCAGCAAGGCCTTACTATGTCTAGGCAATTCCTATTCTGTATCATAGCAGAGAAAAATCATTTTCCTAGTTACATCAATTTGCTCACCAGAATCTTTGATAGAGTAGTCTGCAGGGAATTGTTAAAGTCTGCCAACTCATTACACTCCCAGAAAATATGTTCTCAATTACCTTCTTTCTTTGTATCACAGCTCCAACATTTCCTGTTTCCTCATGGAAAAATTCTCTGGAGTCTACTTGAGGTATACAAATACCTATGTAACATTTCCAAGCAAAAATCTTAAATCTCCTAGATTTTGTTGCATATTTGGGAGATATACATATAACCCCTATTGTTTCTTTGTGAATTGCTTATCCGATCTCTCTTCCCAGTCCTTCCTAACCTCCTCTGATGCTTATAGTTGTCATGCAATATTTTATACGGTCTACTAATTATTCCTTTTTTAACAGCAGCTTCTGTTCTAGAATCTACTTATAAGTCTACCAGTGATGGTTTTTCATTTAGGACCCCCCTATTACTTTCTCTTTGCCTATACTCTGATCTTTGATAGTGAATCCAATCTTTTGATAATTCTAAAATTTTGAAAATTTGATCCAATCTTTGATAGCGAAGGCGAGCACTAACATGCAGTCCAAATAAATTCTTTGCATCTTCTTATTCTATTACCTTTCCCTCTCTAGTTATTTACTCCCAATACCTTGGTTCCTTTGCTAGTTTTCTCCAATAAATTCCACCCCCCTCTTGCCTTTTGTCTATATCCCTAATTGGAGTCATCCCTATTGGTAGAATCTCCTTTCTTCATTCCCGTGTGGCTTACCTCTTAGAATGCTTTCTGCTGCTTTATGAAACTAACATTCTGTACAATTATTGTTATTGTCCTTAAATTCTGTGTGCTCTTAGTCTTATATATGTTAATTGAGTAATATTTTATTTATTTCATGGAATCTGAAAGGCAAATGACCTGTTCCTAAAAGAAAGTTATGATTCATTGTTTATAAAGATGAGATCTGAATCCCTTTATTTTGGAAAACAAACATGAATTAAATGTATTATTCTGACTGAAATTTCTAGTAGTAGTGAGGGTGTTGCTGCTTTAGCCAAACAATCTGTAAATTTTATTCATGGGGCTGCAGAGACTGACGCTGAAGGGTTAATTTGTTATTTAGAACTGTTTTCAGATCTACTTCAGATTCCAGTTCTGCTTATGAATATTTATACCACCACAGGAAAAAAATGAACTATTTGGATATATTTTAGTTTCTGCACTTATTTTTTACCAATAAATATATTATATGTTAAGAATAGAATTCTGTTTATAATAATGTGGAGAGGAAATAAACTTCTTGTATATCTTGCGATCCAGGCTCGATTATATAAATGCAAGGAAATATAACATTCATGGTGGAACATCTGTCTGGGATGATCAAAAACCACTGAATTCAAACTAAAACATGGAACCAAAATGCTCATTAACATTTTGAAGGATTGTTGCTGGAGGACTTCACCCCCTGCACCTCCTGATGTGGGGTAGGCTGCTCTCTGTACATCCCTCTTACTTGTATATACTAATGCCAGGGGTGCCGTACCTCAGAGTAAAATAAATTATTTGAGGTACTTCTGCCTTTATTTTTGCACACAAATCTCTTCAATCACTGTTTTGGGAGCTGAATATGAAATCACTTCCTAAGATTTCATAAAGTGGGGAAAGGAAAATAATGAGACAGAAACTAATAAAAGAAGAAGACAGTCTGGGAACCATTTAAAATGCCTGGACTCAATGCTAAGGCTCAGAATGTGGAGAGACTTAATGATCAAAACTTCCAGCTAAGTCTGAGATTGCCATTTCTCACAATATTACCTTTTCTCCAAAGTATGCTGATCTTGGACTTCGCGTATATACGTTTTTGGGGTGCTGGGGGCTTGCATATACTATGAATTAAAGTGTACATGGGGCTTGCCATCTTCAAAAAAAAGAGAAGGTTTTAAAGAGAGGAATATAATTCAACATTAACTCTTCAACTGCATTTTTTTTCTGCATGCCGTGATTTGACATTGTGAGTCCTGACATTTCAATAGGGAACCAAACAGATTACCTTTATGAAGAGGAATTACAATTTCCCTTTTTCATAGTTGTTGAGACATACAATTGTATAATAGAACTGCACTGCTGTGAGCAAATGAATGAGTAGATGCTTTACGCTATATAGCAAAGTAATCCATGATCAGTACTTCACTTTTAATTCCAGATGTTAGCCCTAAAATGTATATTCAACAGTAATATTTTCATAGGCTGGAACAATACATACTAAATCTAACTAGCTATTTGGCTGAGATTTTATCTTCTTGGCTTCGAAAAATACAAAGCTAGATTCTCTCTCAGTGGTGCAGGGCAGCTATAAAAGTACAATTCAGCATTTTAGAACAAATAACGGCCACATCACCTATGAGTTCTATCATGTCTAAACACAGAAAAGACAAGTGTGAGAATATCTATGTTATTAATATATTCATGTTTCCAGATCTTAATTGTTGCAAAAATGTCTGCTCTCTAGTTTACACTATGTTATTAAAGTGTGCTATTTTTCAACCTAGTATGCAGTTACCATACCTAGTTATTTGGGTTATGTGGCAGCACGTTCCCTGGAGCAGGTCTTAGATATGTCCTCATAGCTCACAGATTCGTATAAACGTTTTACTGAGTAAGAAATGTCATTAGGTTCAGATTAAATAAACTTTGGCCGAATACCTTTTGCTTCTAGTGAAATCGATTTTTTCTTTAAGTAGTTAAATATGACCTTAATGATATGCCATATACAATGAAATTTGTGAAAAGTGTGGTAGATATTTTTATTGGAGGTTGCTATTAGGAGAGGAGCAGAAGAACGTGCATGTATAGGCTCATCGTCATAATGAAGAAGTATTAAATAAGAAGTAATACAGTAAAAAGAGCTAAGTAAAAGAAGGGTTAACTATGCGCAAGAAATAATTTGTAGTTTATTAGAGAACTTGCAGGTTTTCTGAAGTGTTCTCCTGTTGTGAAATGTGGAATGAGGAGTGTCTTCACTGGTTATATAAAGTGGCTTAACTTGGGCGTACTGAAGGGAAGAATTGTCTATGGTTTCACACCATGGTGTAGAGCCTTCTTCATAATCCCAGCAACATTGTTTCTTCCACTAAATTGTTTCCTACTGTTTTTTTATCAAAATATAGTATTAAGGCCATTCCCTTACTTATGAATATTCATATGTACATGCAGTCGTGTAGAATCTACCTACTTGTCACACTGTGTATCCTTAATGAAGGGATGGCCCGTGACAGGAAAAAGAAATAGATATACAACAAAATCTGGGGCTGTATAATTATTATTGCTACACTTTGAGCTCCTGCAATGAAATATAACATTCATGGTGGAACATCTGTCTGGGATGCTGAGTTGCATGGCAGAGGTTCCATTTTATAAATATAAATAAATAAATAAATAAATAAATATATATATATATATATATATATATATATATGTATATATATATATATATATATATATATATATATATATATATATATATATATATATATATATATATATATACACAGCTATTACATTTGTTGAATCGAAAAGGAAAAAAGATATTTGGGAAACCACCAGGAGACATGACTTTAAAGAATGTGTACTAATGTAATACATAGGTCTAGGGTATGAGGAAAGAGATGAATGATGGCTAAAAGGCAGCAGGGATGTGGGATCACAGAGGGATGCAGTGCTTAACACAGTAGTGTGACTATTTACCAAGTGTGATTATTTAACAACAAAAAGCAAGTCACTTCAAACCAGAAGGTACAACATGGACCCTTACAATATCAACATATTAGTTAGCACTGGTTCCCTGGAGGTAGCTTGGAAGAATACATGATGAATTAAAGCTATTTAGTCATTTCTTCATGATAAAGCAAATTAATTTTAATGTTTAAAATATTAATATGCCTTAAAAAGTTGCACCAAATAAATTTTGGGATTTCTTTAGATGTAGCATGTCTAACAGCGCTGCGTCAGACATAGCTTTGTAAGTCAAGCAAAGATTGCCTCTAAGTAGGCGATATGAGACAGAGAATAGTTGGAGTTTTTTGAGTATGTCCATATAGGACAAGTGTTTAAGCCCTAGGATCCTCTTTGTGAGGTACTTTTGCAGCCTCTCCAGTTGTTGCAAGTGTTTAGTGAGGTACATGCCAAATGGGGCATTGTACTCGATGACTGGCCTAATGAGGGAAGAGTAGAGGGAGACAATGACCTCTTTCTTCCTGGATGCAAACCCCTTATATTTCCTTTCTTATTTGTTTATGTAGTTATTATTTAAAAACACTACATTGACCACAAATAAGGATTCCTTCATGAAGGCCTCGTGTTATATTAACCATAAAATATACAATTGAGTTGTAGACCAAAGAGTAATATAGTTACAATGGTAGGGATATTATGCTAAGAGAGGGTGCATGCATAAGTAATGTTAGAAGGCCTGTTGTCATTGTCCAGTACAAAACTACATTAAACAATGGTTATACAGAAAGGCCTGCCTAATACAATGCTAAGCACAATGCATAAGTGAAGAACTAGAGAGCAGACTATAAGGCCAACCAGTACTCTGTGGAGAGAACTATCTAATCACAAGTACGAGATCATCTAAAGATTGACAAATGAGGACAGACAGCAGTGATTAAACAATGGATCAAAAAGTGTGAGATATTGTGTGCTAACAAGTTTCTCTATGAATGGGTCCTCAAAGGGAGAACACTATTTGACAGCATTGATATTGATGTGAAAAGTCAAACTTGAAACAGGTCACAGTGGCCAGGGCCACTTGGGTAATAGAGAGGATCTCAGATATGGACAATAGTGGGAAGGATTCTTTGGCAAAATCAGTGTAATACTAAATTCAGATTGTGTAGAAAAGAAATCTTCTGTAATTACCTGTCTTCTGAGTAACAAATTTTGCAAAGCTGTTTTGCTGTGACTAAATTACTGAAATGTAAGGTGTCAAAATGAGTGTTTGCAGCACATTCAGCACTCATTTTTTTGCAGGAAAACAGGAATATGTTTTAATTAGGTGTGTTCAGCCAATAAACTGTAATTAGCAACTACTTCTTAAAACAGATGACATGAAAATGTGAAGTTATGCTTACGACAAAACACTGCATATTTCAAAACATAAGGTTTATCTGTGCTTTTTATTGAAGCACTTAGCTACAGAATAAAGCAATCACAATTATCCCCAGAGATGATCAGCCAGCAATGTGAAAAGTAATAAGAGCCTGAAACTAATATAAGGCATGCCATATTTCACAGTATGCAGCCAGCTGTTGTTGCCGCATGAATCTAGAAATGAATTGCTGCGTGCAGTTTGTTTCTATGAAAGCAAACCGTATGTGAAGAATAAAGCTGAACTTTCTGCATGCATCACAGGGCCCTGTTTCATTTACTGGACAGTCGTTTTCAAGTGCTGTCTGGGCTTGTCTTGATCATGTATGAAGCCTGCAGCTGCCCTCCTTTCTAACAGCTTCAGCCTAGTTCCAGAGGTTATGATTAACAGCCAAGCACAGCACCCATTTCATACTCCTCTAAGGCCCAAAATGCCTGGGAACTGTTTTTAATGTAACTGCAACAGAATGTTACGATTATATGCCCTACTGCATCTATTTGGGATGAATATTTCATATATTTCCTGAAATATTTACTACAATACCAGCTCTAAAACTCTGCCGTGTATCATAACTATAGAGTTAGTGGCACAATAAGTAGCATACTCACCATGGGTGCAAAAGGCTATGGGTTCTATTTCCATACCAGGCAGATAGATTGCTGACACTGCAGTGCAGCATAAGGGGGATGCTGCACCCCTGAGTGTATCACCCTTTGGATGAGATGTTAAACTGAGGTCTCATCTGCTTGAACTGGTAATAGCTCAGGTGGATGCAAAAGATCCCACAGCACCTATCCAAAAAAAATTGGAAACTTCCCTCTTTCCATGGCCAGTTTCCCCCTACTGCATAATATAAATACCCCCTGAAAAGAGGCTACTAGCTGAGTGGGACTAAACTGGTCAACAAAAGACAAATAAATATATTGCAGGTATCTTAATCAGGCAATTTGTTTAATATGCCGGCATTTATTAAGTGCTTGATTGTTGACAGTACTTTATTGTACTTAAAGCAGCTACTGTACGGTACACATATAGTTACTTTCCGTAGAATAGCACTGTTTTACCTGCTGAAGTTCCCCTCTGACACGTGCACCCATAAAACTACTTCAACAGTTTGGGACTATATATTATTACAGAAACCCAATCAATAACCAGGCCTGACCTGTACCTTACATCTCTGGTTACTTATGTGCTTAGATGGTAATGCATTCATATGAGGTAAAAATAGCCACCCAGGCTAAGGATAAATATAAAGTAGAAATAGCTACTCAGGCAAAGAAGCCTTGTATAAATCTGATGAGCCTCATCTGTAAGGCTATGGAAAGATCATTAGGGAAGCTATAAATAAGGGCACAGACAAATAAACTGACCATTGACCCAAGCCATTTCAGTTTTGTCAAGGGCAGATCCTGCCTACTCAACCTGGTTGACTTCTTTGAAAAGGTTAATGAAGTAATAGATGAGGGGAAATTAGTACACACCACATATCTTAACCTTGCTAAAGTGTAAAACATAATTCCACACCCAGGTATTGTTAATAAACTCTCTGAACTAAATGTCAAACCTTATGTAACTCAATGGATAATAAATTGGCTTACAAATAGAGTTCATGAAAGTTGGCTGGGTGGCTTCTGCTCCTCCAAAAGATCTGTCACCAGTGGTGTACCACAGGGGTCCATCCTTGGGCCACTTGTAATTTGGCACTTTCTTCTTGGACCCCTATGTTAAGGGCTTATGGCTCACCAGCTTTGCTGATGACTGTAAGATAGGTGCTATTATTAACTCTCCTAAGGACACCAAGATCTTCCAAGAAGGCCTTTCTCAAATAAATAGCTGGTGTCAAAAACCAATGAGTAAAGCAAAATTTCCAAAAATGTCCCCTGCATCTGTCACATTGACAACACACCTTGAAAATAAATCCAGTAGTTAGGGACCTGGGAACCTATGTATACAGATATTCAATATTGTCCAAAAGTCTTTCTCATTGAACAGTTTATTAGTAATGGTATAGTGAGCAGGTCCAGAGATTTGATCACTCCAATATATTCAGCACTTATTAGACTGATCATTGAGTATAAATTATATTTTTTATTTATTTATATATAAATTTATTTATATATATTTATATATAGTTAGGGGGTGTGGGGCTTTCAGTGAAATGAGGTTCATAAATATAAAAACAAACTAGGTGAGGGGCTATGCCCCCACACCCCAATGTGGGGGACTGTGCACTCCCCCACACCCCCTAATTATATATACTAACTCCAGGATCACACTGCAGTGGGGAACAGGGCATATATGTTTTATTTGCCCAACAGTACTTACAGTCAGTGAAATGTGATTCAGTGAAATGAGTTTTCACTGATTTGAGCTTTCAGCGATTTGGTGTGGATGAATTGAAATTCAGTGAAATGTGTTTTCAGTGAATAAAAGTAGATCCATATATATATATATATATATATATATATATATATATATATATATATATACACACACACACATACACACACACACACACATATATATATATATATATATATATATATATATATATATATATAGAGGTATACTATCACATTGGCGATTGCACTATGTGTGATCAACCAATGAGCAAAATTCAGGTAGCAGAACCAGAAGTGTGATTACAGAATTGTCAAACCTTACAATAGCGAACATTTGCTATAGCGAGGTTCGACAATGTAGTGCAGATCGCACTATAGTGAGGATGGGAAAATGTACACTTTCCTCAGTGTAGTGCGATCTCGGAGTTTGTATATATAAGTAGGGGGGGGGTGTGGTGGGCACAGCCCCCCACATGGGGGGTGCAGGGGGGCTTGCCCCCTCCAAAAACCTGTTGTAGAATGTTGGGTAGATAGGAGCATTTCAGTGTAGTCTATATATCTGACATTCGACTTCACTGAAATGCTCGGTTCGGCATTTACACTGTTCGGTGTTCTGATTTCCAAACATTTAGTTCAGACATCTGTGCATTCAAGCATTGTACTGCCGAACATGTGATAGTACATATATATATATATATATATATATATATATATATATATATATATATATATATATATATGTATATATATATATATATTCATATGGGTATCATTGGTTTGGTCACTACATGCATTAATCATATGCTGGTAATTTTTACCATTGATAAAAGTGGTCAGATTATATTACAGTTATATTACAGTCGAACTTCAGTAGTTTGTAATATAATTCAGGGGCTTTCCCTATTTCTCTGCAGTTGTGCAACTGTAGAGTTAGTATATTTAATTTTTTGGGGTGTAGGGCAGAGTCCCTATGGCAGGGGTGTGGGGGCACCCCCCCAAATAAAACCAAAGTTTTGAGTAGTTTTTTCTGATTCCAAATGAGACAATAGGAGGTACTACCAGCCATACTAGGAGAAGTTGGGTAGTGGATGTGTGACGTGTCAGCACAGCTATCTGGAATTTTGTAAATAATTATATGCCATTTGTATATCAAACTGATTTGTACAGATTCTTGTGCTGAAAATGTATTTGTGAGGTTTGCTTGTGTTGAAATGTATCAACAGTGTGCCCTGGTGGAAAGAAAAAAAATATACCAGCATTATTGTAACTGAATTAAATGTTTATGTTTCAACAGAGGATACTGGCAGGGCAGAGGTTAATCACAATCCAGCTGCAGCAAACATTAAAATATTCTTGAAATTAAATTACTTTATAGTTTAAACCAGAAAAAATATTATCCCACAGTTTTGAATGGAGCCAGAGATGCAATGTCTGTGTGAGAGAATAGCTGATAGCTCCTGTAGGAAGAAGGGAACTGTTTTATGGTTTTATAACTTCCAGGAGATCTGACCAGAGCTCTGTCTGTGTGCATGGTAACTCATAGGTGTTAAAATCCTGTCAGCTTCTAGTGTTGGTGAGTGTGGGAAGCAGAGTCAGATGATCAGATGTGATGTCATTGTGTAATCAACTCAGAAATAATATTTAGATATTAGTAGGAGATTGCTCTCAGCAGTCTGCATTCTGTCATAGATCTGACAACAAGGACCACTCACACACAGCATCTTGCCTTGCAGTAGTAAATAACTTAACTATGGAACAGTAATTATTTTAGTCAATCAGGAAAATGTACTGAGAGTACAAGTGCTGTTTTTGTATAACTGTGTGAAATGTTCCATCGGTGGTCATTTTTATGTTCCCTGTGATTGAAACTCTGGTGTTTACTGTAAATAGATGTTTAGTATTTCCTTGTTCTTTTATTATTTATTACTAAATATATTTAAAGATTTCATTGTGGCTGATCCTTTTTAGAAAATATTTAAACTTTGAGAGTATTTGCACATATTTATTTGGTGAGAACTCTGGCAAGTCCTGAAAACCTGGCTGTTTGTTCAACATTACCATTTGAATTAATATTAATTTCACTCCGTATAATTGAATACCCTTGCAAGAACCTTAGGTAGCTGGCTTTGTAGTGCCTGGCGGCAGTGGTAACTAACTTATAGTCTGGGGAGAAGGGGACATAGCTAGTTAACTTGTGTCAGCCTTTCTCAGGTGTGTTTGTCTGTGTGTGTGTGTGCGTGTGTGTGCGTGCGTGTGCGTGTGTGTGTGTGTGTGTGTGTGTGTGTGTGTGTGTGTGTGTGTGTGTGTGTGTGTGTGTGTGTGTGTGTGTGCATGCTCTTGCAAATTTGGGATTTCTTTGTGTTGTTGGATTTCACTAGCATGTTGTTCAGTCACAAAAAAATGTTTATACTTGGCAACCATTTCCTAGTAAATATATATGCAAACCAGCAAATATTAGAACTAAACAATATGCAGCCAAATATGTTGCCAATAAAACATTACAATTAATATTAATGAGGATGTGTGTCTTGCATTGTAAAGCTGAAATCAAACATATGATTTTTTTCTTTGCTAACAATCTGTCCAGCCATTTGTATATTCAGAAGTATACTGCAAAATGTAAGTTCTTAAAAAGATGTATGTTGCTTCCCTGTGATCACAAAGCAAAGGAAATGTTACATTTATGTTTACTAAAGTCTTTTTCCCACCAAGTATCTTTATTTAGTCCCATTTTGTGACAGATTATAACCCCCTTTTAAGATTTTGAAGATTTCTAGGAATCTCAAACTCATGGCCCTCAGACCTCAATCTTTCCTCAAACTAGCATAATTCTAGGTTAGGGCAGCTACTGCAGTACATTCCTAGCTACACTTCTACCCTTTTTTTGTTTTAGACAGTGAGGCTGACAGTCGAGTGTTGCAGTCCTCATACAGCCCGTGTGGTCTTTTTCGTTTGAGATCCCAAAATCAAAACCATCCACCTTTCAGATATCCAAGTGAAAAATAATCTAGCAGTAGAAGGCCTTTTTTTTAAAATCTTTATCTCTTATAAACACTCGGTTTTCTAACATTCAAATTTCTGCTCCTCACACCACTGGCACTCTTTACTTGGTATAGAATCACTTTATAACTACTATTCACTGTACTCAACTTGCTTAAATCAACGTACCAAATTCAGATATGAGCTTCTGAGAATGGTAACCTTTTCCATGTTATTTCACTTAATTTGAAATCCCAGAATTACATCTTGCTTGACTGAATAATGACAAAACATGGAATGGCAGCATATTAATTTAAGATATTTTACTGAAAACATTTAGTGATGGTTTCCTCATCTTTTGGGTCTTATCAACTTAGTACAAATGTCTTGCAGTCATACTCCTGTTATTTTGAAACTTTGCTTTTATTTGACATCCAGATTTTATAAGGCAATGTCGAGTTGCAGTGTCAGTCAGTGTCCTCCATAATATTTAATTAGCTTCTTATTTTACATTTCCTTTGCTTTAGATGCAAACTACAAACTTAATAATGATGACCCTAGGGTTGTATCAAATTGGTCAACAGATATTATACTGCACTCTTGAATTTGAAAAAGCAGTATTCTTTTTTATCTCCCTTTCATTTCTGGTTTGGGAGAGTAAGCACTCTGTCACCATCTGTTTCACACCTCACAACATGCATATATATCTACTTCCCCAAATTGGACCTTTAGCCATTCTAAGCCAATTAACTACTTATTAATCATGTCCTACCTAGACTCAAACCAATTTCAACACAAAAAAAAAAATACTTACCCCGTCTACAGATACCTAGCCATCCCTCTTCAGCATAGACAATATCCTACTCAAAAAGTACACATTACTAACTTTCATCAAATACACCACAAATCCTAGTGCAAAAAAGTACCAAATCTACTTCTTCATAACCTCAAAAGCTCCACTACCCACCCCAATAACCTAATGCAGAATGGAGATATACACCCCAATCCTGACCCAACACTAGTTCCACCTAATCAAACCCAACACCCAGCGCACCCAACCCCCCTGCATAAAAAACTCCCCTCCTCAATAATCCTCTAAAATACAGCAGACCCATTTCTTTCTCGTTCTACAATATATAATATCAATGCTCATAGTATCTGTAATATGATATCAGACCTTCACATATGGATTGAATTCCATCAACCCCACATCCTACTTATCACTGAAACCTGGTTAACACCTGAAATTAAAGATGAAGAAATCATTCCTCCCAGTCACACCATCATTAGGAAAAGGTGAATAGGTAAACAGGTTGGGGGCATGGCTATCATCTTTCAAGCCATCTTATTAATCCATTTCCACCTTCCGACCATTCCACAATACAACAATGAAAAAATACTAATAGCCAAACTCCAACTAAACAATCAGAAATTCAAAATCATTGTAGCCACCTACATCCCCCCCAAAATGCCTAAACTACAGAAAACATACTTAGCTATGTATCATCTACTTTTAAACAAGAAGCAATCCAACTTGGTGACCTTAAGGAAGATTGGACCTCTAACAAACCTAACTCTGGTCTCCACAAAATTAACACCTATCATTTCACTCAGCTAATTTAACAACCAATCTGATTTGACAAAATATTCAAAAAAAACATCCACACTATACTAAATACTACCAACCAACCCTGAAAAAATTAAGCAAGTGAAGCACTCTTCCAGGCTGTCTCAACAATCATCACTCCACCTACATCAACAGAGAATACTACATGCTCCCAAACCTCTATATTTTGACTCTGTGAGAAACTTAACCAGTTTTGATAAATCCATATTTAATGACAAACAATGTGAGTGGGAACCCCTAAAATATCAGCCTCTAGATGAAGTTGTTTGTCACTATAATAACTCCTTATTAACCGTAATAATCCAGCAAGCCCCACTGAGTCCAAAAAAAAAGTAAAAACAAATTCTGCCCCATGGCTAACCCATCAAACTTAACAACTCATGAGAGACAGAGGCAATACCTGGAAACAATGGCAGAAAACAAGAACCCAGTCTTACCTAGATAGATATCGGTGCCTCAGAAACTGCACAAAGGCACAAAAAAAAAAAAAAAAAAAAAAAAGAGATTTTGACAAATTTTAAATAATCTCCTAAAACCAAGCAAAAAAAAAAACCCCGAATTTTTTGCCATCAAAAAACCACCATGGACATTATAAATAAATCCAGCAAACACTTCATATCCAGTACTCTACTTAACTCAAACAATAATAACCTATATCCACCTCGTCTACCCCCCAACCATAGTTCTGCACCTCAATTCAACTTAACAACCATCCACTCAAACTACATCAAAAATACATTAAAAAGCTGGGACCTACAATGCTAGCTCCTAACAACCTGCCATCTGAGTAGTCCAGTATAGCTGCTGATACATGTGCTACCCTGCATCTATCCTAATTAAGAAATCCATTAAGAAAACTACATCTCAGCCCTATGGAAAGCTTCCTTCATAATCCCATTACAGAAAGGCGGCACATCCACCCAACTCACTTTAAAACGTATTAAACCAAATAACTGATAAAAATAAAAATAATAAACTCGGTGATAAACCAAACTGTGCTTTAATGCAGAAATTCAGTAAAAATCCAGTAAGCGCTTTCATCTTTTCATACACAAGACTTCTTCAGACTGAATTAAAATCTCTCACTTCATTAAATACTAAAAGATATCATCACATGACATTCCCAATTAATGTCTTAACTCTTTCTTTCTCAAATAGGCTACAAAATCTTCTCTGTTGTTTAGCCCAGGGGGATAGCAGGCATTCAACTTAACCTGCCATGTATATTCCAGCCATCCCAACTCTTCCTCAGCATTCAACTTGATCTCATAGTCAGCAATATTTCCCAAACCCAAAAATTTAAAATTGATTTTACAACCCCCCATTTTATAATGTTTACCTAAAGCATTAGCTTCATTTCCAGTTTCCACAGCTCTTTTGTGTTCATACATTCTTTTGAACAGCTCCCTACTAATACAGCCAACATAGAATGCATTGCAAGACTGACATACAATTAGATAAACAACAAACTTTGATTTGCATGTGTAAACCTTGTTGACATATATTTTTACATCATTAATAACAATTTCACTGACTCCTTCATAAATTAAATCACAGAAATTGCATGCCAAACATTTTTCCAGCCTGCCTCTTGTACTAAAAGACCTAAGATTCAAACTGCTTTGGAAAAAGTTTTTAAACTCTTTCCCTTTTTGTACAGAAAGCATGGACCATTACCAACTGCTTCTAGTACTTCTTCACTGCTCTTCAAAATTTTCCAATTTGTTCTGATGATCTATTTGATGGCTTCCGAATCTAGACTATTCGATATTTGCATAGCAGTTAAGTCATTATTGATATTTTTCTTAGAAAAAAACTTCTAGATTTTCTCTAGTTCTTTTGACTTCACTAAGTTTACTTCTCACTAATTAATTTGAATAGCCTCTAGCTACAAACTTGTTACATATAGCTTTGCTCTCTTTGATAAAATCAGCATCATCTAAAGTAAGTTGATGTGCCCTCATCAGTTGACCCTTAACAATATTTTCTTTCATATATTTGGGATGCATGCTTGAAAAGTGTAAATATGCATTGTTTTGCGTTCTTTTTGTTAATTTTGGTAGCTAACTTGCCATTTTCTTTATACACTACTACATCCAAATATGAAATACTTTTGTCATTCAAAACTGAAGTAAATTTCAAATACATACAAACCCTGTTTATATACAGCAAGAAAGATTCAAGATCCACCCAACTGTCCAAGTGCCCTATAGCAATTATTTCTCCTGTCTACAAAGTACTTGAAAAATGCATACATCAGCAACACCTAGTCTTTCTATTTGATAACTAATCACTTACTTTTATCCCACATGGCTTTCAACCCCACCATACCACTGGAAATGCCTTGTTACACTTCTTAGATGCCTTGTTACACTTCTTAGATACCTTTTATCAAAGTAAAAACTCAGGTAATTTTGTATCCACCTTTTTTTCCGGACTTTATAAAAGCCTTTATCACAGTCTCACAAAACTAAATCTTATAGTTCTCATAACTCCCTCAACTAGCTGGTTCACCAGATATCCAAACAATCACACCCAGTCTGTAAAATGTAATGACTCCCACACCACATTCCTTCCAATCACTACAGTTGTCCCCAGACTGCCATCCTTGTGCCAATAGCTTTCAATGTTTTCATTAATGACATGGACAAGGAATCTAAACTATCCACTATAACTCAATATGCTGACAACTTAAACTTAGTTTGTACAGCTTCAAATCTTCCCACTTTAGAAATCATCACACAGGAAGCTTCACCTCTACAGAAAACTAGCTAAACAAATTTCAATTGCTGTTAAACCCCAACAAAACCAAGCTAATCGTATTCCTTCCCAAAAACATAAATCAAAACAACACTAACCTTGGTACTATCTCCTCAAACAACACAAAAATTGAAAACGTCACCAACACAAAATTACTAGGAGTTATCATTGATAAATTAAATTTTTATCTGCACATTCACACTGCAGTCAAAAAAGTCAAAAAGAGGCACTGCAAACTTGGCTCTTTCCATTATCCATCATTTAACAATTTACTGGCAACAGTAGTTTTCAATTTTGTGCAAACCTATAAAACAAAATGAAACAGTCTTCTTGCTAAAATAGCTAGAAAGGCACATAGTCCTCTATATGTTCTACCAGGTACAGCAGAGAATTCTGTTCAACAATACTATGTTTTTCCACTGCGCACAGCACAGCAAAGTTGTAGACTGAATTACGTCTAGGGCACATGGCACAATCAGAACAGTGCTTTTTAAGCATTCAAGAATATTGTTCTTTATGTTGCTTTTCCCTTGTACAGTGCACCAGATTATGTCAGCTGAAAAGCAACATTCACCTTGCTTATATGCGAAAAACAACTTTCCTGTTACCTGTCTGCTGTACTGCATTTAATAATAAGGTGTCAATAACCCACCTTTCGATGCAGCTTTCTTCAAGAAGACAATGATGTTCTCCTGCACAAAATATGCTCTAAAAACAACCTCAAGTTATGCTGCTAAATGCTAAGAGTCTAAACCAGAAAATGCACTCACTGGAAGCAGTCCTCACCTTGGAAGATGCTGGCATTTGTGCAGTCACTGAGACCTGGTTTAAGACTGCTGAGGACACCCCAACTATAGCAGGTTACATTTCCTTCCACATGTTCAGACCACAAACTGCAGACATGAGAACTAAAGGGGATGGTGCATCAATATTTAGTAAAGATAAATACACCTCTAGGTTGGTTAAACAGCACAATTCCCTTGAATTATTTCAGGTGCAATTGACTGTCGGTAGGATCCCTCATCAGGTCATTGCCAGGTATAGGACCCCCTCCATGAATCAGGACATCCACTCAGCCTACTTGAACCTACTTGAGTCAATCAAGATATAACAAAACACCCTGGTTTTGGGTGAGTTTAATTATCCATCCATTGACTGGATAAATTATACTTGTTCTAACTCACTTCCCCAAAAGTTCCTGGACTTCATTAACTCCAGTGCCCTGGACCAGCTGGTTAACACACCCACAAGGGGCTCAGGCATCCTGGACCTGGTGCTCTCCAGCATGGGGGACTGCTGCACCACCCCCCAGTGTGTGGCCATCCCTGGTGAGATCTGACCACAAATAAGTCTCACTAGAAGTAACTATAACACAACACCCCCATTAGCAATAAGCAGACTAAAAAACTTATTCAAGGCCAATTACAACTTCTTACGTGACAGCATACATAGCTTCATAGCTCTTCCACACACTAATGGAACAGACACCTATGCTGAGTTATACACCAATGCTTTATATGAGCACCTGTATAATTGCATTGACTTTGATGTACCTGAGAGAACCAAAGTAATAGCTTCAAGGAAAAACAAACCTGCCTGGTGGACAACTGACATTAATAGGCTGTATAATAGAAGAAAGAAATTGCTATCTAAGAGTAGGAAAGAACGGTCTCAAAACTGGAAACACTCCTTCCTCAACTTAAACAAGCAAATAAAACTCCTAGTGAAGTCCTCCAAAGCTAACTATGAATCCAAATTACCTTCCCTAACTAAGGATAACCACAAGGCATTCTTTAGTTACATCAGTAATATGAAAGGTAAGGATGAGATTTGCACTGAACTCATAGTTAATGGTACTACTTATATAGAACCTGTGGCTATAGCAAACCTGCTGGCTGACAGGTTAAGTGAAAACTTCACTCCCCTGTCCCCACCACATATACCCCAAAGCATCCCTAACACCTATCCCGCACCTAGCATCTACAAGGAGCAGGTCTTAAATGCCCTCTCAAAGGCCAAAAACACAGCCTCTATGAGACCAGACAACATCCTGGGCTGTGTTCTACATGGGTTAAAACAGGAATCCTGGGCTGTGTTCTACATGGGTTAAAACAGGAATTAGCGTCACCATTTGGCACACTTCAATCACAGCCAAAGTGCTGGCTTTCTCCCAGAGGAATGAAAAACAGCAACCATCATCCCTTTGCACAAAAGGGTGCATCAATGGACTCTGGGAACTATAGACCCATTAGCCTGACCAGCCTTATTTGCAAGGCCATGGAAAGAATCTTCATGGACCTTATTAAAAAAGATATAGGAAATCTCCAAATTCTCGACCCCACCCAGTTTGGCTTTGTCAAGGGGAAGTCATGCCTGTTAACCTGTTAACCTTGGTGGACTTCTTTGAGACAGTCACCAAAGCACTAGATGAGGGCAAATCTGTGCATATGGCCTACCTAGACTTATCCAAGGCCTTTGACATGATCCCACACTCAGGCATCATTAATAAACTCACGTAGCTGGGTATCAACTCATATATTGTCAGATGAGTGGCAAACTGTCTCACTGATAGAACTCATAAGGTCAAAATAGGGGACTCCACCTCCTCCAGCAGACCTGTTACCAGTGGTGTTCCACAGAGATCAGTTCTGGGACCCCTATCATTTGGAATCTATTTCTCCGAAGTACAGGCTAAAACTAAAGGACTGTGGCTGACAAAGCTTGCTGATGACTGCAAACTGGGAGCAATCATTGAAACCCCTAGTGATATCAATGTCTTTCAAGAAGGTCTTAAGCAGACTAATGACTGGTGCCAAAGTCATGGTCTTAAACTTAATGCAAAAACATTCATTATCATCCCCTTCAGCAAGGGTGATTCTTCTGCAAACTACCACATCAATAGTAATACACTAAGCACACAGTCAGTGGTAAGAGATCTGGGAACAAGGGTCGACAGCAACCTTACCTTTGATCACCATTTCTCCACACTGGTAAGAAGGGCATTTTATATTGCTCATCTCATAAGTAAGGTTATTGCCTCCAGAAAAAAAAGAGATTATAATCCCCCGGTACTCCTCTAGAGTACAACACTCTCTTTGGCATGATCCTTTCCAAAAACCTGCAGCAATTGAAGAGACCACAAGGGTTCCATACAAATAAAATACAGGGACTTCATGGTCTGTCTTACGTGGACAGACTGAAATCATTGTCACTTTACTCTGTGTCGTACAGAATGCTCAGAGGCAACCTGTGCCTTGCATATAGAGAAATCTCTGACCCATCTTTAATGGAAATGATGCACATTTGCCAGCAAATGGCACATGGGTCACTTGCTCAAAGGACATTAACCTGGTATGTGACATCAACAGAACTTGCTGGAGAGACAGATTTGTCTCACAGAGGTTGCCTCACTTTTGGAACAAGCTCCCTATTCATGTTAAACAAAGCTCCTTTTTGGCCCTATTTAAGTGTAATATGGATGACTGGATGGGTAACTGGAAATTCACCCCAGGGGTTCCACCGGTGTCCCTATTGGACAGGTGCAATATGTTCTGATTTTGGTGTCTCCTTGACCTAGACAGCCTTGGGAACATGGGTTGAACTTGGCTAGGCTTGTAAGGGCTCTGGGGCCATTAGCCTAGTAACCTACTATGATCCTTTGATCCTATGATTACAGCTATTAGAGAACAGATCTCCAGAATTTAAGACCACATTGCTCTGTGTTTCTTTCTTAGGCATTCTACAACATCCAGTTCTGCCATCTCATCATAGCCTTCATTCTAATGCAACACATATGATCATTATGTAAGCCACAATTTAACAACTGGCAAATGCTTTTGCTGCATTTACATAATCTTGACACATAACACACAAAATACTGCTATCAGACTTCTTCAGAAAAATGCAAAAACTATTCACTCATGGTGCATGTTATACACCTTGCCCAGCAATGTGACCTATTTAAGTACACCTACAATTTTTAATAATGCTATCATTTTATTATTCTAGAAATAAGTGCTTTGTATTTAGCCTTGTTACCATGTACATATATATATATATATATATATGTGTGTGTGTGTGTGTGTGTGTGTGTGTGTGTGTGTGTGTGTGTGTGTGTGTGTGTGTGTGTGTGTGTATGTGTGTGTATACATGTACAAATAACCCTATCAAACTAAGAGTGACCAGACACCTTTCAGACATCAAGATTAAGCACTGCAACAAACCATTGTCCAGACATGCTCAGATCTGCAGGAACTATAAGAAATTTGTTTTTCATGTAATAAAGAGAATAAATTTGGGTCTATTACAAGGAAGCCGAGGTGGTGCAGCAGTAGCATTGTTGCCTCACAGCAGAGGTTCTCCCATTCAATTCTCTGCTGGAGTGCCTTCTACGTGGAGTCTGCATGTCTTCCCCGAGGTCGAGTGGTGTTTGAAAGACATGCGTGAATGGGTGTGCCTTTGTTGAAGGTTGGGTGTTGGGCTGGCACCTCAGCACCATAAAAATCGACTGCCAATCATTAGCGGACCGGAGTTCCACTGTGGCGACCCCTAACCGGGAAAAGCCGAAAGAAAAACAACAACAAGGCAATCTGAATGCAATGCAAGAGAAAAAAACAACTTGAAAGGAAGATTCGACTTAAAGCTTATTGGAAACCTGGACTCAATTGGACATCCCTCATTAAGAGCATACTTGAATTAAAGCACTATAATAACGTTTATTGATGGCAACACTTTTTTTTGCTCTATTTTTCATGGCTGCACATGATGATTTTTATTTTCATTTTTATCTCTAGTACTAGATGTTTAATTTTATATATATACATTTTATTCATATGTAGTTTGCTAGACTTTTGATTTTTATTAATTTGTTTGGCTTTCTTTTGTAACACTTTTAATTATCTGATGATTATTTTAATGTCAGCTTGAAGTATTCATATTTTGATATGTATAATCGGTAGTATGAGCTACTGCATTAATACATGCAAGCATAATGAGATCTGAGGAAGCCTTGTACTTTATTAACAGAAATGGGCAATAGTGCACAATTTCACTTTACATAACTTCCTTTATGTATTACTTGGACAGTCACTACCCTTTAAGAGGTGCTTTTGTGTGTGCATATATTTATGTATGTGTCTATGTGCCTTTGTTTATGTTTATGTGTCTGTATTTGTGTATGTGTACATGTATGCATGTGTGTGTGTGTGTGTATATATATATATATATATATATATATATATATATATATGTGTGTGTGTGTGTGTGTGTGTGTATACACACATAAATATACATATCGTTCTCAGTATGTAATTATATACACGCATGTTTGTACTTGTATATGTATTTCCTTGTTTATGTGTGTGTTTATATAAATAAATTGTACACTATTCTATAAACTGTATAAAGTATTAAGGCTGCTAGGGAGGTTGTTGCCTTATATTCACTTCCCATAATTTCTTACTTAACGTTTTCACTGAACTGCTTCCCATTGTGCCTTTAAATGATGCACAGAATCAGATAATAGGGGTTTAATTATTTCTGGAAATATTGATAATTTTGTCTTATTCAGTTTCTAGAAAAGTTTGTACCACAGGACTGCAGTTTGCTATGATAACTACAGTTCACAGTTCAAACTATTTCTCTCTCAAAGACACCTTTCTTTTATGATATTCTGTAGCATAATTCACACTTCAGGACACTATTAGTGCCTACTGCATTATTCTCTCTTCATTTGTTACTGCTGTGTGTTGAATTTTTGGTCTAACTGTCGAAGAGCCACATTTTTCTTAGTAATTTTAACTGTTGCACATGTTTTACATTGTCCTAGCAAAGTTGGTATAGAATTTGTGGTATGGCATCCATATCTTTATAGACTGTATGCTCCAAATGTGTAATGTTTATGTTTTCATACACATGGCTTATTTACCAAAACAGCTATGTGTACAAGTATTTTGCAGGAACCTAGAAATGTGCTTTTATCGCAGAAAAATGTTATATTTGAACAGAGTATTTTCTGTCTAATACACTTATTAATTGGCTTACAAATTTTACAAGGCAGTAATCTGTACTGTCATTGCATCAGTTCTACATCCCAATGAAATAGGGTCTACATTACGAAATTGAAAACCCGTTTCAGCGAACACCACAACACCGACATACACATAGCCCAAACCGCAAATACGCCAAACTCCCTAAACCGCAAAATTTCAAATCTCGAATCGTCATAGTCAGCAAATGCCACCATGCACTACATATAACATACCTAAACATAATAAATAAAACGCATACATACATACACTAACCAAACCCTACTTCTAGTCCTACATTAAACCTTACATACATTACTATCTATGCACTTACCTTAACCCGCACCCTAACCCTAAGGTCCATAACTATCGTACACTTACCCTACAGACATATACCCAAACAAAACAAATAATCCACACACATACACTTAACAAAACTCTACTTCTAATCCTACACTAAACCTTGCATACATTACCTATCTATGCAATTACCTTAACTCACACCCTAACCCTAAGGTCCGTAACTATCGCACACTTACCTTACGGAGTTATACCACAGATGGCCAACCATGACACTTCGATATTTTGCGTTTCGCAGTTTTGAACGTCCGCCGTTACCATAGTTCGCGCTATACGTGTTGGTGTTGTGGTGTTCACTGAAACGGGTTTTCGATCTCGTAATATAGACCCAAGAATTAAGATACTGCTTGGGAATGTATCCAGCTGTTCTTATTTAATGTTAAAACATGCCCCAGTGAGGAAGACAACACAGTTGTGGACAAATGTGCTTACTATAACTGTAAATATTTGAGGAGGATTCACTGTAATGGCAAGGTTACTTCCCCCCACCCATGTGATGTATAGTACTATTATAATGCCTCATTAAACTGTTACTTGCATTTCTGGCTGTTTGACAGTTGGCACAGATGGAGTTTGAATCCTACCAGTGCCAGCTCAATATGTGAAGACTGGTGGTATGAATAGAGTTTGAATCACACCCTGCCGAACAGTATTTGATGAACAGTGGCAGACACTGCCACCAAATATGAAGAAAATATCATATCTGGCACCAGAGGGGTGGTTCCTTGAGTCATACATTTGATACTCAGCAGGTTAAAATAAAACAAAAGGCACTCGTGTCTAATCAATTCACAAAATGCAACCTGGCCCTAATAGCATACAGAGGAATATGGACTGCTGTCCTACATATCAGCTTTCAACATCCATTTCCAGATTGGATTACATGTAGATTATGTTCACAGCTGAGTTGTTGATCTAGCACTCCAAGCGCTTTCTCACCACCTTTCTGTGAACCATGGTGTCTTTGAGTGCCCCTTCTCTACAGTAACTGCCTCTCACACAAATTATTATCTTCACATATGCACACAATTCACATGGAAGGTTGACAGAATTCTCAAGTTCTGCACCACTTTCTTCCTGGCATAATAGTGCTGCTACCTCTCTGGAAGGCCTGAGACCTCAGGTTACCCCCTGTTCTTGATTAAGCCATATAGGAAACCATACACTTTAAAAAATTCATTGGTAATAGGCTGAAGCACTCTTGCTAAGTGGAGGTGAGGAACCACAGCCTGTTAGTCTACAATGGCAAATGTTGATATTAAATGGTAATAATAACTACATAATAAGAAAAACAGCTATAAGAGCTTAAAAGCAAATAAAGTTTACTTAAACATTAAAGCAAGCATTACATTTACAGGACGAACATACAGAAGAATGAGAAGGCGCACAATGAAAATCATATTCATGTTTACAAATACATAATCCAATATTTTCTAAAAAAGATTCTCCCTTTCTGTACTAATCACATGTACATAATATAGCAATACTTCTATACACTTTTTCTTGCCTTCTTGCATCTATAATTGTCAATTTTCCCATTCTGATTAATATAACATCCAGGATTTTCACTGCTCTTCTACAGAGAACTAGTATTCCTGAACACTGTTCATTCCCTATATTCCATATGGTCCCCATCCCATATGTTGTGTCTGTAATCTTTCTTCAGGTGTCAGAATTCTTATGTCCTCCAGAATAAGTAAATCAGTATCACATTTGTTACACCATTTTAAAACTGCTATCCTTCTAGTAGTAATTGTCATAGTGGTAACATTCACTGAAAGAATTCTTAAGTCCTTCCGCTGTTTCTTAGTTTGGGCGATATCATTCTGTACTAATTTCTTGTAAGAAAAGCTTGATCCATTTCCTTTCTTCGTTTCCTTTAGATTAATGGCTTTACATTTCCTTTTTCGATTTTTAGCTCTCCACCAGTGGAATTCCTCTTCCCTCTTACCATTTTCTAGCTTATATCTTCTTCATCACCAGCTTATATCTTCATCACCACCTTCTGATTCTACCTGGAATTCTTCTTCGTCATTATTTTTTCAGTATTCTTTTTTCTTTGAAGTTTCATTTAATTCTATATCCTCTTCAGTTTTTTCTTGTTCTTCCTTTTTACTCTGATTTATACTACGTGGCTCATTCTCTTTGTCTTTACAATCCATCCATAAATGTCCATTTTTCACATTTATAAATTTAATGCTGACATTTTTTTTGCTTCATGTCCTGTTTTACCACATATGTAACATTTCTTTTTGTCACAACTGTGAACTAAATGTTCTTCTTTTCCACAAAAATAACATGTCCTTGGTTGCCAATATTTTATAACACCCTTGTTACCATCGACATTTATAACACTTGGAGGATTCACAATTTTTTCCATTTCCATTTTCAGCAGGACATTACAATCCCATGTCCTAGTCCATAAACACCCTATTATCATAAACTTTTGAAATGTGCATTATTTCTTTATATATATTTTTAAATGTTCTTCTAAAGTCTCTCTTTCCACCTTAGTTTAAAAAATGTACTCTGTATTCTGCCCTGTACTCTGGCCCCTGACAATCTACCCCCACACTTCCTGCAGCTAGCTGCAAACTCTATAGCTTATCCCATCAGCATACTCATTAACACATCAATTAAAGAATCACTTGTCCCAGACATCTGGAAAAAAGCCTTCTTTCCCCCCTTACACAAAGGCGGCACCAACACTGACACCACAAACGTTCGACCCATGACAATTCTCTCACCCCTCTCTAAAATACTGGAAAAATGCATTTATGACCAACTCCTCAACCACCTGCTTGAAAATCAAATTTTATCACCCACTCACCATGGTTTTAGACCAGGATGCAGCACCAATACCACCCTCCTATCCTTCCTTGATACAGTTAACTGGGCATGAGATTCTTGTAAAATAATCGCTTCACTTTTCCTCGACCTCTCCAAACCTTTCAATACCATTTCTCACTATATCCTCCTCTCTAAACTATCCACCCTCCACATTTCCCCACCTACCTTACAGTGGTTCAGTAGGTATCTCTCCAATAGGCAGCAATCCACCAAATGGCAACTATCTTACTCTCCCTTCCTCAGTGCTTCCACAGGGGCACCCCAAGGATATATACTTGGTCGTCTCTTATTTAGCATCTTTATTAATAACTTTCACTCCACTCTCCCTCATTGCTCAATAATCCAATATGCTGATGACTCTACAATAATATGCACTGCAAATTCCATCTCTGAACTCCAGCAAATCACCCAGAATGCCCTCACCTCTACTGAATCTCGGATGCTTAACAATCATCTTGCTCTAAATACGAAAAAAGCTAAAGTAGTAATTTTTACCTCTAAGAAAACCACTCCCTAGATAAAAATCTCTTTACTATACAAGCCCAAGACAACACCACTATAGAAGTTGTCCAACACACTAAATTACTAGGCATTGTTATAGAAGAAAACCTAAACTTTGACCTACACATAAACAGTAACATCAAAATAACCCACCAAAAGCTCGGCATGCTGTACAGGCACCAACACTTTCTTAGCCTCACTACTAGACAAAGCCTTGCAACTACACTGTTATTACCCTCTCCTTTATGGTGCCCCTCTCCTCACTACTATCCAAAATTCTACAAAATCAAAACTTGATATGTGTTACAACACAATAGTCAAATTTGCCACCAAGGCCAAATTCTCATCCCACCACTGTTACTCACTGAAACAATTAGGCTGGTTGTTAATCCCCCACCAATTCTCATTCACCCAGCTAACTACAAGCACACAAAATAATTTAGAGACCCACATACTGTCCTGCTCTCTCAACTCTACTTGCCAAATACCAACCCAGCAGGCAACTGAGATCTGAAAATCATCTACTTCTAAAAGTAGAAAAGCCCACCTTACCAGCTGGTCAACTGCTCTACTCCTTCACCATCGCCAAACTATGGAACTCGCTTCCTCCTTCTATAAAAAACATGGGGCAGCACCACCACCTTCAAACACTGAAAAATCATCTCAACTCTTCCTGGATATGTACCTGCTCTATAAGCTAACCTCTTCTTTCTCCTAATATGATAACTAAACAATTATGCTTTTTGCTACTAGTGACTGATGATCTTTCATCACTTGTTGATACTGGTGCAATAATGCTGATTTAATATATCTGTGTTTATACCAATGATTGAATTCATCCATCAACCAAGTAAATTCCTGCCTTTATGTATATATTCTATATATATTACTGTAATCACTATGTGTAACACTGTTTCTACTTCTGTACCACTTAATGTTTAATTTTTTAATTTTTTTCTGTATCTATGTTCTTGTTGGAGGTTTTTTCCCCAGTCCTCCACTGAAAATGGGCTCTTTTAGGCCCAGTGGACTTTCCCAGTAAACCAATGCATTAAAATAAAAAATAATAATAATTTATATATATATATATATATATATATATATATATATATATATATATATATATATATATATATATATATATATATATATATATATATACACATACGCATACTAGTGTGTAAATAAATATATATGTATATGTGTATAGGTATGTGCGTGCATGTAAATTTATATATTTGTATATATATATATATATATATATATATATATATATATATATATATATATATATATATATATATATATATATATATATATACACATATGTATATGTATGTATATTTATATATCTATATGCATGTGTGAGTGGGTGTGTGTGGATGTGTGTGTGTGTGTATGTGTGTACACATACACACACACACACACACACACACACACACACACACACACACACACAAAGACACTCACACACATATATAGATATTTATATTTGTTTTTAAGTTTTTGCACATGCAGTTAACACATTTTTTTGGCTTGACTTTGTATGGCCCATCTCTGACCCTTACCATTTCCCCTCCCTATGTGATCTGTGGTAATTTTCACACACACACACACACACACACACACACACACACACACACACACACACACACACACACACACACGTCTTCACACTTTTAGCTTGTGTTGGTACCACCCCTGAATGTAATTCTCTCTGTATTTTCTTCTTTTTTTTTTCAAATACTCCCTAGACTCACACATAGTTGCTAAGTTCTAATTATACCTCTGCCCTTAGCAGCATAGTTTTTTTTTAGTTCAGATAACCACTTTACTTCTCCCCTCTAGCATCACAGTATTTCACAGGGAAGTGAATCACACCGTCATCTGTTTTTTATTATTATTTACTATAGTAATGCAACATAAATACAAGACTAGCCCCCAGATTTATGAAGCCTTGCATTGCGTGCAGGATTAGTATAAGAGCTATTTTCAGCAATATGGCTGACATGCGATCCAGGAACGAGCTCCCGGACGTGCACATGAGCTCTTAGACTAATCCTGCATGGACCGAGCTCCTGTATGCAAATTACCCTCATTTGCAGGTGAAAATCATGCAAATGAGGGTAATTTGTGATCCAGGAATCTGGCAGCTGTCCGTGCAGTACGAGTGCAGTCTGCAGAAATGTACTCGGTTAGTAACTGAGTACATTTCTGCAAACTACAAAACGGAGGCATGACAACCCCAAATAAAGTGTGCATATGATGTGTAATCCATGCCACTGGCCATATAATTGGCCATTGGCATTGAAAACAGTGTAAAAATTAAATATTTAACATTTATATTTGTTTTGGCCGATATCAGTCGTTTAAGCTAAGGGCAGCAGCGTGAAACAACCATTAAGAAGAAAATCATTATTTTGCCGTAAGAGTCAATGGCTGGCAGAATACAACATGGTCAGTGCAGACTGGTTGCTAAGGGGGAAGGCTGAGTGTGGGATATGTAACTAAGGATTAGCAGGCATTCCTATGCAAATGAGGGGAATGATAGAGAATCCTAGATTCCCTGTCAGTGCAAGCTTGCACCCAAGAGTGCAGGACTAGGAAAACCATGGGTGTAAGCCCTAGACATAGCTGACATCAGAAAGGTATGCGTCAGGCATGCTGTAAGCTAATTGGAGCACTGTGGCTTGTGTTTGCCCTTAGCTAAGCTAGACTAAGGCAGGGGGTGTGTCTTGGGCTGTCTTATCTTACACCAAGAAAATCATGGTGTACACAGGTAGAACAATCCAAAATCCTGTAAAACATGCTTACAGCACTTACGCGTGTTTGCGCAGTGTGCACCATGTGTAAAAAAAAAAAAAAAAAACAGGAAATAGCAGTTCCGTTCACATCTGAGCACTGTGTTTGCACAGCTCACCCCTGGGCTTAAACAGGAAGGCAATAGGAAGGGAAACCAGCAGCAGGAAGGTAACCAAGGAGAACTAGCTTAGCTGGCAGGTGAAATGTATCAGAATCAGACAATTACACAGACAGCAGACCAGCCCAGCCCAGAACACTACTATAAACTAAGCAAACACCTTCCCCTCTGGTTTTTCCCACACTCTACACCACTGGTGTATACAAGCAGAGAAATTTTAACAAACAAACCTACAAAATGGGAATGGCTGCAGCAGGCAACATAGAACAACATGTGCAAGAGGCTGAGGGTGGTAAGGATGTGAATGCTGCCAAACAACCCACAGTGAGGAGACAGAGAAGAGTGTACAGACCCAGGGTAACCTACCAGGGGCTACATGAGCTGGAGATAGTGGAGCATTATAGGGTGGACAGAGACCTCCTACAGCAAATTGTTGAGCTGTGCCGGCCACACCTGACACACCAAACTGGCTGAGGGGAACCCATCCCAGTGGATACCATGGTATGTGTAGGCCTAGGTATACTAGCCACAGGTAGCTCCCAAAGCATAACTGGGGATATCATGGGGATCTCACAGGCATCAGCATCCAGAGTATTCCACCAGTTCCTGGATGCCATGTCAGCACATGCCAGTGAGCACATATATTTCCTCAACACACGTGAGGTGTTGACCAGCAATATGCATCTCTTCCACCAAATAGCAGAATACCCTGGGGTAGTGGGTGCTATAGACTGCATGCACATACACATCAAAGCACCACCCAGTGAGCAGGGTAGGGCCTACATCAACCGCAGGGGCATCCCCTCCATCAACTGCCAGGTCGTATGTGATGCCCAGGGCATTATAATGAATGTGTGTGCTGGCTGCCCTGGAAGCTATGACGATTCACACATATGGCATCTGATGCAGCTGTACCAGAGATTTGCCAATGTGGACATCCCCTACGGTCACCTAGTGGGGGATGCTGGGTACATACTGGAGCCATGGCTGATGACACCCATCAGAAAAGAACACACACACACCTGAACAACAACGCCATAATGAGGCGCACGCACAGGCCAGACATATAATAGAGCATGTGTTTGGGATGCTCAGGTCATGGTTCCGGTGTCTGGACACATCCGGTGGAGCCTTGCAGTATTCACCAGCTACATGTGCCCAAATTGTTATGGTATGTGCTATTCTACACAATATGATCCTGCAGAAACAGCTGCAGCAGGAACAGCATGGGGCAAGGCCACACAGCCCCCCACCAATGCCAAGGCCTGCACAGGCACAGAGTGACTCGGAGGAGGAACAACCTGAGTCTGCCCCAGTAGACAGAAGGAGGCTTGCCCAGTATGCCCTGGCCTTGGCAAAGAGGCAACACATAGCACATGCACTGACACAGTAGGGACCCAGGGAATGACACCTCTCTCCAACTTGCACATACAGTAAAAGGGATGCCAAACATAACACTACCTGTGCTCAACCATGTATAAGGAGTGTACTATGTGCATCCGATATAGGCAGCCCTCCAGCACCATCCACAAGTCTGGCACACCCTCAAGGTAAGTCAATCAACCTACCAATTGCCAAATGGAGTAGAATGTGTTGTTATCTGTAGCTATGGTATGGATGTGAGCATGCAAGGGAATTGGGTGGCCGAATGTTATGGCAGCAGACAGTAGACATCCAAAGTGGCACAATGACATCTGTAACACATACTGGAGTCACCATTGCAGCCAGTACTACACAGGGTGACAAAACCAACTGCAGGAAATGGGCTAAGTGACATGTGTGTCCATAAGTCCCACACATGCCAGTCAGAAAGGTTCACATACCCAACAACAGTCTCAGCCAGCAGGACAGGTGTAGACAAACCCAAACAGAGCCTGTGCCATGGCCCCAGAATGATGGCTATGGTTAACCCCCCCCCCCCAGACCTACACAGACAGACCACAGCAAGGCAGACAGTGGGATGTTAGTTCTGGAGGGTAGGAAGTCAGACAATAATATGTAGGGCAACCAAAGACACAATCTGTAGTACACTGGTATGCCTCTAGTCAGCATGATAGTTAGCAATACAGAATGAAATGGAGTACCTGACATACCAGTACAGTCATAGCAAATGTGTACAAGTGTCACGTGTGCCCCCCACATCCTACATAGTAATGTAATAACAGTCAGGTGTGCCCCCCTACCCTGTGTAGAAATGTAGAAACAGTCAGGTGTGCCCCTCCCGCTATGTAGAAATGTAGTAACAGCCAAAGCCAAATGATCAATGGATACCCTGCAGAGAGAGCATGCTACTTGTTGGTGTACAACACAAAGGTCAGCACTACAGCACAAACTACCTGGACATGATCCATAAATTCAGTACAGATGGCCGTACTGGGCATGCTCACACACTTAGAAAAATGAAGGCAATGTCAGTCCACAACATACTGAAAGGTCATACTGGGCATGCTCACACACATAAAGGCCATGACTGCAAACACCAGTGGACCAGACGTATCTAGCAGTTGCAGTTGTTAGTGTAGACACTTGTCAGTATGCACCACTCATGCTTTGCACACGCAGCGGATAGGAATACAGACATATATGTCAGGACAACACATTAATATAAGCCAAAGGTAGACGTACATAGATGTGTGGAAGAGGGTCACTGTGACAAGGAGCCACCCAGGCCTGTCCCACCCAGCACACAGCCAAAGGTCCCCAAACACAAGATGTGCAGATGTCACCCACTACAGATACTAGCCACCAGTATCTGTCAGCATTACAGACTATGTGGTGCACGTGCCAGCTGTGCAACATGACTGTACAAGGAAGTAGTCATCTAGTAGCTGTATACACATACTTGTGACATATGACCCCATGTGTGCCTGCATGTGGCATGTCAATCCCTAGATGAATGGGTTATGGCCCATGCGCACACTGCCCTCCCCATAGCCCTACTATGACAAGCCTGCTGAGGTCATCCAATATGAAATACACCTTTGGGAGAGCTGCATCCCAGTAATCTCCATAGTGCTTCCTGTAACTGCTGTAGTGTGATAAAGTAGTTAGGTAGGTGTTCTAACCCCAGACCTGGTGTCTGTGTGTGTGTGTGTCCGTCTGTCTCTGACTGAATAGAGGCCAATGCTTTTTAGAGTACTCACACTCCTTACAAGTCATATACTCAATTTTGGCAAGGCTGCTGATGTCACCCACCTAGAAATACACCTCTGGGAAGGTTGTAGCCCAGTAATCTCCATAGCGTGGTCTGTAACTGTGTACTGCTATAGTGTGATAAAGTAGTTAGGTAGGTGTTCAAACCACAGACCTGGTAACTGTGTGTGTGTGTGTGTGTGTGTGTGTGTGTGTGTGTGTGTGTGTGTGTGTGTGTGTGTGCTGTCTGTCTCTGACTGAGTAGAGAACAATGCTGTTTAGAGTACTCATACTCCTTACAAGTCATATACTCAACTTTGGCAAGGCTGCTGATGTCACCCACCTAGAAATACACCTCTGGGAAGGCTGTATCTCAATAATCTCCATAGCACGTCCTGTAACTGCGTACTGCTGTAGTGTGATAAAGTAGTTAGGTAGGTGTTCTAACCCCAGACTTGACAATTGTGTGTGTGTGTGTGTGTGTGCCTGACTGAGTAAAGGACAATACTTTTTAGGGTACTCACACTCCTTACAATTCATATACTCAACTTTGGCAAGGCTGCTGATGTCACCCACCTAGAAATACACCTCTGGGAACATCATAACCCAGTAATCACTGTAGCGCATCTGGTAACTGCGCACTGCTGGAGTGTGATTTAGAACTGTGGTAGGGTTCCATCCCCAACCATGGCAGTTTTGTGTGTTTCAATGTCTGTGTACAGAGCAATGCATTATACGCTAGTCACCTGCAGTGCATTTGAAGTGCCCTACTTTTGTAACCCTGCTGATGTCACTCCTTGTGAAATACACCTTTGGGGAAGGAGTTCTCTAGTAATCCCTGTGGTGTGTCCTATAACAGCTCTATGCTGTAGTGTGATATATACCTTGGTCATGGGTTCTATACCCGCATATGTTGGTTGTGGATGTTTTGTGTGTGTCTCACTGTCTGTGTAGGGAGCAATGCATTTTAGGCTACTCACTCACAGTTCATTTGAAATGCCCTACTTTGGTAATTCTGCTGATGTCATTCATTGTGAAATAGACCTTTGGGAAAGGAGTACTTCAATAATGCCCATGGCACGTACTATAACTGTGTAGTGCTGTAGTGTAATAAACTAGTTAGGTAGGGGTTTTACTCCCATGCATGACATGTGTTTGCATTTGTAACTTGTATCCTGTATAGAGGTGAATGTGTGACACATGTGGCCAATATGAAGCAGGTTTTGCATATTTCTTATATGGTGGCCCTACAATATATCACAATGTCAACTATACTGAGATAACAGATGTAAATTAGCTGAGAGGCTGGGGTGCAAAACCATACCCATACATGTGACACCAAGGCCAGGCAATCACAGTTAGCAACCCCAGTATTACCCAGAGCACACTTTCAACCCATGTCTCGTACACACACGTGCATAGGCAACAGCCAATATATGGGTAGTACACTGCATATTGGCCATCGATAGTAACTATGTAGTGATAGCAGTGGGCTACAGTGGGCATGTCACCCTGCCCATCTGTCTAATATGCATGTACATGCAGACAATGCACCTCCCATGTTCCCCAATGGACACCTGCAACACCTGTGGTGCCTTCACATGTGACCCACAATGGACATACCATGCCTGACAACATGCCCTGTATGGACAGATGCCACTGACACCAGGGAATGCTGTTAGCATGCTATCAATGTAGGTGCAGGGCAAAACTGGCTGCCCATTACCAGTACCTGCCACAGGTGGGCAAGACTGGAACATCTGATTATAATCTGTGTTCACAACATGGGCCAGACACCCCAGGTACAGTTCTGCATGTCACTGTACATGCCTGTGGGAGGTTTGCACATTCTAGAAACTATCCATGTCATGGAGTAAGGAACACATACATGGCAGGGAATGCACAGCATTGACCACACACAATAGCCACCCAGGTGACTGGATGGGGGATACAATACCCACCTGTGTGGGCAAATGCAGAAATGACAGCCCTGACCCACAATGCAGACCACTGTCATGTGGACTGATGCCAACGTATACCCATCACCTACCCTTGTATAGCCTGCTGGCACAGTTGACCACCACACACCCATGCAGACATGCACCCATGCATGTGAGTACTGGCATCCAGTGTGTTCGTGTGTGTGTGTTGTCTGGTGCGTATGTCCACATCCACACTCACTACAACCCCCCTGGGCATACTGAAGCATGCTGTCTGATGTCTGACACCTCATCATAATCTTTGTCCATACGACCTCCATATGACCTGTGTGGTGCATGTGATACCTGCACATTGATGTGTTGTGGCAATCCCACTAGTGATGAGTTGTACTCCTGGCCCTGCCAAGTGTGTCAATGTGTGTGCGTCCCTGTGAGAGTGTGGCTGTGTTGACGCTGGCACCAGTTCATGTGGACAGGCACATGTACGTCACCTACCATATATCTACCATATCCCTGTAGCAGATGTCACTCACCATCACATATATGCTCTGAGTGCTCCACAGCAGGTGGTGCATCCAATAACTGCATTGAACTGTGATAGCACTACATAGTTGTCAGGGGTTTGATACCCTGTGCTGGTAGGTGTGTGACACAAACATGCTTCAGTTTTACTCTCCCACCCCTCCCTGACATGTATTTGCCTCTGTCTGCCTCCCCCACTCCCTCTCTGGTGGATGTGGAGACCCACACCTACTTTGCTTAGGCAGCAGCATGTGTATTTTAAGTGATACTCATGATCAGCTGATGGCCTCTACACGAATTACAGCCCTCCCCTAGCTGATTGCATGTGGAACAGCTGTGGTAACATTCCCATACCCAGTTGCATGGAAACACACTCCAATATCTAGGAACATCATGGTGGTGTTGGCCCTTTTCATTCACTGTGAGCAGGAACTAGATCTGTTGTGTGGCAAACAGCATCTCAGATGGATTGGGGATGTACCTCTAACAACATACACTGTGGAAAGAGGACAGCAAACAGGAGGGGGATGTGCCTGATCTGACTACAGACTGTAAGTGCTGCTATACTGCATTTGGAGTAATGTTGGTTTAACAGTGTTTGTCTGGATATGGCTGTCGTACATGTCGCAATACCTGCCATGTCAGTTCCATGTATATGAGGATTCCCCATCTGCAGGGTCATCTGCAGACTTGGCAGTGTTGTGCCTTTGGTTTCATTTGTTAGCCAGGGAGCATCTATCTGTGGAATGCAGAAAGTAGTGTGAGGATTGCAGTCTGTAGATGGTGAAGGCCGTGACAGTTACTGACTTCATATCCCTCATAGGACATATGTTGCAACAAACCCCATTACAATGGTAAATGTGTGAGGTTATCACAGCAACATGTCTATATTGGCCCTGTGTATGTGCTGTCAGCCACACCTCTGTCAACCTTTGTACATATGTCGTGCATGAAGTGATGCATATCTGCTGTACACCATAAATAGTGTCATCATATCTGATAACAAGCCAGTGATATATCTGATTGGTATACATATTATGTACAGTAGGGATTATATTTCATGACATAACCTGGACATTCTGTGGATGTTTGTACAGTACTGAGGTCTGTGTAATGATGGTGAATGTCGGCCGTGTGTGTATTGTTAATATGTACTGTAGCCTGTGTACAGACTGTGGTAGATGTCAATGTTCTAGTTCCCCTTCTATCTGATGTTACCTATGCCCCACTGTATGGTACCGTTTTGACGTACATGTTTGTAGGGCCATACACACACATGTCCCATACCACAGACAGCCATCAGACCAAACTGTGTAGCAACCCAGTATATGTAGGGTCATTCTGTGAGTGGCACATAAGAGGATGGTGTAGAACAGATAGTCCATATACTGTAATATTATGCTAGCTTACCATATGTGCCTGTGGCTGTGTTCACATTGGTTGTGGTTATGCACTTTCACACAGGTGTATCTTACCCTGTGCTGTGACATGCCTGTTGAGCCTGCTATATATGCAGGTACATGTGCATTCCCCCATAGGAGCTGTAGGCCAGTGTTGAGCCAGTCTGCCTGTAGCCTGCACAGTGCATTGTTACATGCCTAGCAGCTTAGTGCACTTACCCGGTGAGATGTCATGTGCAGATACTTGCCAGATGTACTGCTGCCAGGCCTCCCTTAAAAGTCATGTATGTCAGACAGAGCCGTGGGATGCTGTACAGATGTATGCCAATATCTAGTGGGTAGTATGTGTCCATGGCACCCTGTACCAGCAGTCATTCTGTGTCAGGCCAGACAGGAGTCTGTGAATGCAAAACCTATGGTGGCAAATGTATACCAGTCATTATGTGTTGTACCCATCTACATGGCTGTCTACATCCATATTGTCAGGCCTGGTAGACATGTTGTGCACTAAGGGATTATGTGCATACCTCTGGACTGTACAGGGTGTGTCTGAAGTTCCACATATATTGGCCAATATCTCTGCCGCACAGGGGCATTACATGCTAGCGGTGGTACTTTACAATGATTTCCTTAGGATGTCTGTCAGTAGCCAATGGCAGACATGTTATAAGCAGATGTGACCTTCCACACACACCATGTCTGTGAAGACAATCCCAATGAGAGTAACAATACTCTACTAATATACCTGCTATACATACCTGACATACCCTTGCACTATGACTTTGGGACTATAGGGGCTGGAGTAGGGCTACACTCCATGTCCAGGACATATGGTGGAAATATATGTACATATACTTATCCAGATAGCCATATATAAATATATATATATATATATATATATATATATATATATATATATATATATATATATATATATATATATAATTACACATGTGTACTACTTCCAATTACCACTGTCATGGCAACCACCCACTATAAATCCCTACAGCATGTAGATGTGGTCCCTTTACATTTCCTGTGTGATGGACATCCTTCC